>NC_133331.1:131356729-131446729 GCF_042186555.1 Aquarana catesbeiana | reverse complement strand
TTTTGTCTTGTGACTTCATCTTTTCCAGATATAATGAATCCCCTATTTAAGGATCCAGAGTTCCTTACATCTTTTATTTCCAAATATCGAGAGATGAGGAATTTGTGGGAGGTGAAACACCCTCAGTATTATGCTAAGCATGTGAGGAAGTCAACGCTGGAGAGACTTCTGGCCTTTGTCCAGGCGACCATCCCGGAAGCAACAATGGAGACATTGCTCAAGAAAATTGGGGGCTTGAGGAACATGTATAAGAGGGAGCATAAGAAGATCCAGGAATCAAGGAGATCAGGAGCATCAGCAGATGATGTTTATGTACCCAGGCTGTGGTACTATAATCAACTACGTTTTCTGGATGACCAGAATGAAGCCAGGCCATCACTTTCAACCCTTCCCTCCACCCTTCCCTCCACCCCAGCAGAGGCTGATGAGGAGCAAGCTGGGTCTTCCATCCTGGATGAACCAGATATGACCATCTGGAGTCAGGTAAATTATTTTAACAAATATTTACTGTACTAATATTAATGATGTTAACTGGATGTTATAATTGTCTAAAATAATTTGGCACTCAAAATTGGGTATACATATCAATTGACAGTAGTGGCTAAATATGTTTGGCACCTGCTTGAAATAATTAGGGTGTCTGATTAGACTCTTTTATTAAAGAGAAGTATTCACATTGAATTTGCTATTCATGAGAAGCAAACTGTGTGTCATTGATGAACCCCAAAAAATATACTCAAACTATTGTCCTTTTTTTATACACAGGATGAGTCCATCCAGGAGGAATGTGGGGAAAGTGGCAGGCAGGAGGAGACCGGGCCCATGGACAGCCTGGAGGAGGCCGGATTCACCATCATCCTGGAGGAGGCTGGGCCCAGTGTCAGGCAGGAGGTGGCTGCTCCCAGTGAGGTGGCTGCTCCCAGTGAGGTGGCTGGGCCAAGTGAGGTGGCTGGGCCAAGTGAGGTGGCTGGGCCCAGTAGGAGCCTGACCGAATCCCAAGTGCCTCCCCTCCACCTTCCCAAAAAAAGGGCCAGGAAGGGGATGGTCACACAGGACGCATCCCTGCTCCTCATGCAAGAGGCCACCCGTTTTTTAAGGAGCCCCCCCGAAGCGGAAGAATCCTATGGCTGCTACTTAGCCAGCAGGCTTCTTCAGATGAATAGGGAGCAGCGCCTCATTTGTGAGCGCCTATTTGGGGAAACAATCCATAAGGGGCTGCAGGGCACGCTAACACAAAACACCCAACTACATGAGGCAGCCCCCCCTCCTCCTCCTCCTCCTCCTCCTCCTCCTCCTGCCACAACTGAAACACCAGAGCCACAGCCTCAAAAGAAGGCTACAGGGAAGGCTGCAGGGCAGCGTGGAGGAAAGGCTGCAGGGAAGAGAAGAAAATGATGACCTGGGTTCAGTCTGGTCTGACAGAAGACGCAGGCTGTTGTAGGACCACAGTCTGGGGACATCTAGATCATCTGCTGGTGCTGTTGATCTCTGGGATTCTTGGACCAGATTGTGCTCCCTCTTATATGGACTCCTCAAGATCCCAATTTTCTGGTACACCGACTTTTTCCAGCGTTGACTTCCTCTTTATTTTATTTTGACCATGAATAAATGGATATTTTTTGAGTTTAGCAAAAGACTTTATGTGTTTTCTTTGAAATCATTGATTTTACACACAATGTTAAATTAACAAGGGACAACAATCTCATTGAGTTTGAAAAAAAACACACCAAAAATACATTACTAATGTTAATAATGTTCAAGTGGTAAGTCTTGAAAATCCAAAAAATTACGTAACCAAAAACGGTGCTTTGGGTTAACTTTATCTAAAAACTAAAAAATAAACACTATAAAAAAAAAAAATAATAATGGGTTCTTTGTGTTAACTTTAGAAACCTAAAAAAAAAAAAAAAAAAAGGGGGAAAAAGTATTATTAGTATGGAAACATTGTTTTAAAAAGGCATACTATATCATTCATGAGATCAAAGAGAAAAAGAATCCAGAAATCAGTTTGGGAGAACTCTGATTATGAACAGCAAAACACCTTCGTTCTTTAGAGCCTTCGTAAAGAAGAAATAAAATGCGCTGCATTGAACGATCACAGATTTTGCAGCGTGATGAATGTGCTACCTACAATACGAACACTAGTTTTACTAGACCGAGTGCTTCCGTTTAGTTTTTGCTTATGAGCATGCGTCGTTTTTTTGTCCGTCGGACTAGCATACAGACGAGCGGACTTCGGGGTCCGTCGTACTTACGACGTAAAGATTTGAAGCATGCTTCAAATCTAAAGTCCGTCGGATTTTAGGCTAAAAAAGTCCGTTGAAAGTCCGGAGAAGCCCACACACGATCGGATTACCAGCCAGCTTTAGTCCGTCAGCGTCCGTTGGACTTTTGTAGACGAAAAGTCCGACCGTGTGTACGCGGCATAACTGTCTTCCCGTACAGGAGGAATGGGAAGACAGCTGACTGAGAGTCTGCAGGATCCTGGCATTGCACCCGTGATCTGCTGATCACAAGTGAAATTCTTTAGAGGTTGCAGTGTAAAAAAATAATAAATGCACATTCTTTTTAACCTGCAAAAATATGTGCATTTATTATTTTATCTCAAAGGTTAAGTTATCCTTTATAATCTAGTAAAACAAAAAATTTTCCCTACTTGCATAGACTAATCCAATGAAAAAAAAAAAAGCACATGCACAACTGTGTGCAGCGATTTTTTTTAGAGTATATTATGACCTCATCTTCTAAAAATGAGTGTCTTCTGCTATATAATGACTCCTAGACAAACATGCCCTAGTACAGTTCATGCCAGAGCACCAGGAAATTTGACACTTAGTTTGGATTAGAATGTTTTCTGAGTTATTTGTCTGAAGTCACAAAAAAATTTTTTACTGCAAAAGAGATTGATTTAAACGTGAGGCCCTCGGAAATGTTGTCTGGAATGAGAATTAAAGCTCAAAAGGATTTTTTTCTTTTTTTCGAAAGGAGGTTCAGGAACTGAAAACTTATACCAGATGATGAAGTGTATCTTTTGACTTCTAGGTGGCCTTAGGCCCCTTTCACACTGGAGCAGTGGGGGCGTCGGCAGTACAACAGCGCTATTTTTAGCGCTGCTGTACCGTCGTTCTTGTAGCGGTATTCGGCCGCTAGCGGTTCGGTTTTAACCCCCGCTGGCGGCCGAAAAAGGGTTAAATCCGCTCGTACAGCTGTCCCATTGATTTCAATGGGCAGGAGCAGTTTAGGAGTGGTGAATACACCGCTCCTTCACCGCTCCAAAGAAGCGGCTCGCAGGACTTTTTTTACCGTCCTGCGAGTGCACCGCTTCAGTGTGAAAGCCCTCGGGCTTTCACACTGAACAAACAGCGGAGGCTGTTTAGGGGCGGTTTTCAGGCGGTATTTTTAGCGCAATACCGCCTGAAAACCGCTCCAGTGTGAAAGGGGCCTAAGAAGAATATCATTTCACTTCAAACCACTGTAAACGGTGCAGAAAAATACAGCACTTTAGGGAACTGGCAAGACTTTGGAAGGACAGTTCCAGATTTGATAAATCAACAAGGTTTTGTGAAATATTTATGATAACGAACAGCCGCCCCTGACCAAAAGCAGGATATATAGATGCTTTTAGTGCACACAGGTCCAGAGTATAAAAAATTAAAGCAAAATGATGAAAATGACAATATGCTTGAATTATTAGACATTTCGAGACTGCCTTATTAATTTAGAATATATCATGAATTCTCTGTTATTAACACTGACAACTACATGCAGAAAGCTACAATAAATGATTCCATGTTAGTTTAATCGAAGTATATGATCTGCAAAAGAATGACTTTAATTTACAGCTGCATGCAACCACTTCATATTGTGGGCCAGTATCATTTTTTCCACAGTATATTTTAAGATGACATGGTTGCATGCAGCTGTGATTTAAAGTGATTCTTTAGAGGTCTGCACACGGGAAAAGGCTGGATACTTGCATACCCATTATTGGCTGAACACTAGGGCTGCAGAAGGTAATAGTGCCTATAAATTCTTTGTGGATCCCGAAAAGTAACTTACATGTTTGTATCTTATGTCTTCATTTATGAAATCTCTTCACCAGAATTCAAGTTCTGACCAATTTCCATTACAAATGACAAATTATGGTGTCACACTCCTCCAGTGGATTTTCCATAGAGTAAACTTACTGTGGGTAAATGTTTCCCTTGGGGTCTGAGATACAAGACAGCAGGTCATTCAGTCCACCAATAACCAGTTTAAACTAAAATGTAAGTTTTAAGATGATTTATACTATAAAGGTACAGTCCACATGAATGTCATTTTTCAGTTATACACGGAGACTAGTGGACCAAGTCACCCACTGTTTATTTTTTATGTCCCCTGAGGAAATTTGCAAGATCTCCTTGCCAAAGTTCTTGTCTCCTTGTCTCTCTCAGTTTTCTGAAGTAGAATGGGCATACAGATGGTCAGTAGGGTGGTGCCAATATTTAACTGCTACCAGAGGCGTAATTAGAACCTTCAGGGCCCCGGCGCAAGAAATGAAGGGGGGTGATGAGCCCCCCTGACCCACCCTTCCATCCGAGCCCCGGGCTTCTAATTTTGGGAGGGCGTCCATGGACATCCTCCCAGAACCCTGCTTCCCACATGGGATATGCATCCAGCGCAATCACAGCCGCCCTTTACTATGTGATCAGCTGATCACATGTAAACAGACTTGCTGGTTATCATCAGCCCTTTCCTCCCACGCTGTGCCTGTGTGAGGAAAGGAGAGCTGTTAACCGGCAAGAATGTTAGTAAATTGTTTACACTGATCATCAGTGCAGCCTATCAGTGCCACCTATCAGTGCTCATCAATGTCGCCTATCAGTACTACATTTAAGTGCCGCCTATCGGTGCCCATTAATTCCGCCTATCAGTGCTCATCAATTGTGCTTATCAGTGCCACCTATCAGTGCTCATCAATGCCGCCTATCAGCGTCCATAAATGCCACCTATCAGTGCTCATCAATGCCGCCTATCAGTCCTGCATTTTAGTGCCGCCTATTAGTGCCCATTAATTCCGCCTATCAGTGCCCATCAATTCTGCCTCTCAATGCCACCTATCAGTGCCCATCAATGCTGCCTATCAGTGCCATCAGAGCTGCCTATCAGAGCCCATCCATGCCGCCTATCAGTGCCTATCAATGCTGCCTATCAGTGTCCATCAATGCCGCCTATCAGTGCCCATCCATGCCACCTGTCAGTGCCCATCCATGCCGTCGATCAGTGCCCATCAATGCCACCTATCAGTGCCCACCAATGCCGCCTATTATTGCCCAACAATGCCACCTATCAATGCCGCCCATCAATCCTACCTATCAGTGCCCATTAATGCTGCCTATCAGTGCCCATCCATGCTGCATATCAGTGCCCATCAATGCTGCCTATCAGTGCCCATGCCGCCGATCAGTGTTTATCAATCCCACCTATTAGTGCTCATTAGAGCCTCCTATCAGTGCTCATCGATCAATGCCGCCTACCTCCCCAGCAGGTCTCTGAACGGAGAGTGTGTCTCTCTCATATAGCTAACAGCCGTCATTGACAGTTCTCCCTCTCTCTCTCCAATGCGATAAGAGAGAAGATAGCTGATCTGCTCCATCTCCAACCCTGCCCCCCCCCCCCTCCTGTATGTGCTCTGAGGAAGGTGTGAGCACATTATCATCTCACTTGACTTCCCGCAGAGCACACACAGGAGGGGGGGGGATGGAGTAGATTGGCTGTCTCCTCTCTCATCCCGTGCGAGACAGACGAAAGGGAGAACTGTCAATGACGGCTGTGAGCTGTATGAGAGATACGCTCTCAGCTCAGACACCTGCGATTAGCAACCCCGCTTGCAAGTGCAGTAGCATTTAGGACTGCAAGCATACACAGGGTGCCGTGAAGAGGCCTTGCAGCTTATGCATGTGTTTGCAAATGTGTGCTAACTAAACCCCTGTTTTTAACGCAGATTGTTGGACAGGTTAATCTGATTGGTCAGCAGACTGGTCGCTGAGTTGAGCTATAGAATGTTCTGTTTTTGCCTGGTAGTTCCGCCACTGACTGCTACATCCTTTTAAGCCCACTTTACCATAAGCAGATACTTAAATTATTATTGGGTTTTGTACTGGAATTAAAGATGTGTACATACCTTCTGTTATAAAAAGGAATGGCTGTATCTCTCAGTACTTTAGAGGTGGGCTTTTGGTTCTTTTCATACTGCTTCACTGTGACCTTAAAGTGATTGTAAATGATCGTCTCGTAAAACAACCAATTTAGTTTAAACTAGAAATGAAAGGCAAAACATGTTTGTATAGATATAACAAAAAACATTATAAATACCTTTTTTCCCCTTTTTTTTTTATAAGTGATCACATTCGCTCTGTTCTCAGCTGCATAAGAGCTGGGGGAGGAAAAGCAGCAGGACACTAAGCTTCCCAGTGAATGGCTGGGGGGTGGGCGTGTCAGGACAAGTCTGATCATTGGAGGAGAGTACACTGAGTTTTCAGCATAGCTAGAGAACTGACCACGGTGTGCTTTCCTGCTTAGTGTGATCAGTTTTTAATAGCAAAGCAGAGGAACTGGCAGGAACACCAGGGATTTTGAATAAAGGAAGCAATACAAAGATAACAGGATACTTTCTCATACAAGTAGATGGTACAGCAATCACATATTAGGAATATAAAGTATTGGGGTAACAAACGCTTTAATGGCTCTACTCTTCTCTTGAAATCACAAGTTTTTCACCAGGCATCAGTAAATGACAAACCACAGTCCAGACCTGAACCAAATGATAGACCTATCCAGTCCTCTACTGCTCCAACGTGGGTGCCCTCTCCCTCTCACCCGCTGCTGCTGTCATCCTTACAGCATAGGACAGGAGGTGTGGCAGATCCAAACGGAGGGTGGGACTTTAAAAGTTAACATGCAGGTGATTCATTGCTAGGACAGGGGGCGGTCCAAGCAATCAGTCACCTGCTAGCTCAGACCTGCCTCACCCTCCCACCCTCTGTTCTGCTGTGAAGGAAGAGGGGACTGACTGTGATGTAAGGTAGGAGGAGAATGTGATATAAGGTGTATGGGAATATGATATAAAGTAGTACTGTGATGTAAGGGAGGAGGAGAATGTGATATAAGGTGTATGGGAATATGATATAAAGTAGTAGTGTGATGTAAGGGAGGAATGTGATATAAAGAGGGGACTGTTATGTAAGGGGTTGCTGTGATATGCAGAGACGACTGTGATGTAAGGCTGATGGGGCTGTTACGTGAAGGAGACGGTGGTGTTACGGGGGGGAGGAGTGTGATGTGAAGGGGTGATTGATGTAAGGGGGACTATATTATGGGGGGTGCTGTGATATACACAGAGGACTGTGATGTAAGGGGGATGGAGCTGTTATGTGAAGGAGATGGTGGTGTAACTAGGGGGGGGGGGGTGATGTTAAGGGGTGACTGTGATGTAAGGTGGGGTACAGTATACTATACTATATTATGGGGGGTGCTGTGATATGCACGGAGGACTGTGATGTAATAGGGATGGGGCTGTTATGTGAAGAAGACTGTGGTGTAACTGGGGGGGGGGGTGATGTGAAGGGGTGACTGTGATGTAAGGTGGGGGGAACTATATTATGGGGGGTGCTGTGATATGCACAGAGGACTGTGATGTAATAGGGATGGGGCTGTTATGAGAAGGAGACTGTGGTGTAATAGGGGAGACAGGGGGGCGGGGGTGATGTGAAGAAGGGGATGCAATTTAATGGACAAAAATGTACATAACTCTGCCTACTTACCCATAACCACACTGAGTTCCTTGTTTTTGGGATTTGTGCTGTAAGTGAGGATCTGTACATTCCTTCTGTCATAAGAAGGAAAGACTGTATCTCACAGTACTTCAGAGGTGGGCTTTTTGGTTAATTTCCCTTGTACCTCCTCACCACAACCTTAATAGATGTAGTATTCCACAATAATACAAATAGTAATATATCAAGCATTTAACTAGCTTAACTGTGCAGTGCTATAGCTGCTAGACATGTTTCCAATTGTTTCGTAACAAATCGAAATTCGGATGCATCCGAATGTCCGAATAAAAAAATAAGGAATAACAACTAATACGAAAGAAATTATAGCGAATATAACAAATTAATTTGACATGATTCAGTAATTTTTAAAGATCTAATGTAACAAAAGGTCAACTCAAAGTAAATCTTACAGTCCAATCAGCTGATTCAGTTTGTGCTGGAGGTTGGATTACTGGCAAAGTGCATTCCTGAGAACTGAATGAGAAGAGTGTTGTATTGTATTTGAGCAGAGAAGAGATATTTTCATTGTGTGTGTTAATAGATTCAATAAACAAACGACTTTTCAAACTACGAATCATTATTACGAATATATATATATATATACATACATAAACATCGAATTTCAACTAATATAAAAGAAATTATAGGGGATATAACGAATGAGTTCGACATGATTCAAGATTCAGTATAACGAATATCGACAGTCTACGAATAATAACGAATTATCCGAAAACAAATTAGCTTAACATAACGAATATAACAGAACGAAATTATGTATTTTACGAATGACAAGGAACCGAAACTAAACGAAATTTCCCGCTGTGCACAAGTCTAATAGCTGCACAATATAAGCAGTCCTAAAATAGAACTAAAGGCAATTTTTTCCCTTAATTTTGGTTAGAGTAAGAAAGGGTTATAGCCACTGTCAGATTACTTTTTTCATCATCCGTATCCTGTTGGAGAGATTTTCCTTCATTTCCTGTCCCATAGTGAAAACAGGAAGTGAGAGGAAATCCCTCCAAAGGGAGGGAATCCCTGGTTTTCACCAGAACTATTATCCCCATTGGAAGATTTCTCCTCTATTCCTGTTCTGATGACAACCCAAATTTTTTTATTTCAGTCCCAGTAAACAGGACAAATAGAGAGGGTGAATCTCCCTGAAGGGGGCACAGACAGTAATAAAAAGTAATAGAAACCTGAGAGGTGTTCTAATCCCTCTCCACTCTATCCAGAAAGTTTTACCTTTATTTATACTTTAATTGCTTTAAATCAAGTTAACAGTCAAGGTTCCCTATAAAATATATATATATATATTTACCCAGAAAAAGAAATGTGAAATAATAAAAAAGAAAATGCTGTATCCACAAAAAAAAAAAAAAAAAAAAAAATATATATATATATATATATATATATATATATACTGTGTGTGTGTATATATATATATATATATATATATATATATATATATATATATATATATATATATAAACTTTATGCAGAAAGTGCTTGTGGCGTCAGGTCAAAGAATCACATGAATACTTCCTACTTAAACCTCTCAGGTGTTTACGAAGCTTAAAAATATTTTATGATCTGGAACAAGTGTGAATGTTACGACATAATGGGGTTGTTTCATGATTATGTTGGATATTGGTTAGCTTGTTAAATCACTGAAAGATTAACTATGCTAAAATACATGAAGAAGCTGCCACGAGAAGTGACAAAGTTAAAAACAGTAATAGATTTACTGCAGAAAAAAAATGTATATATGTGTGTGTATACGGCTGCCTGCTGTGCTCCCTCCCCTTCCCTCCCATTATTTTCTATTGGCAGAAGAGGAGCCAATTACCAGCCAGCAGGACTACAGCAAAGAACTGTGCAACATGTAGTCCTTAACACAAACGGTCCCATAGCCTTTTATGCTGGGCAGGACTGCAGATCCCAGCATGCTTTTGGAAAAAAGGGAAAAAGGACTCCAGGGGGATGGGAGCTGGGGAGACGCCACGAGGCAAAGGAGGACACCGAACCTAGGGGAGAGTTGTTGCCTCCTGGGTCAGCAAGCAAGCGTTCCAAGCATCCAAGGACAGTCAGGGAAATCCTGCCTGAGGGGGGATTTCAGGCGCATCTCCAAAGGCACCTGTACTGGCAGCATGAAGTGTTTGAGTTGTGAGGTAGCCAGTTGGGTTACCTGAAGAGCCTGCCTGCTCCAAGACATTTTGCTCAGGCGTTGACCACATTATTGGTGAGCGGGCACTTGCACATTTGCAGGGAAACAGAGACAGTGCATGCAGACAATGTTACCCATCTTGCCCACACTTGCCAGAACCTGAGAGCACCAACTAAAGTGGCTAGCTGAAGAAGACCTTCTTCTCCAAGGGACTGAAAATACTGGTGCCATGCGGGCACAGACACACATACCCAAGGCTCAGTATATGTAGTGCATGAGCTGGGTAGTCTGACTTGGGGTTATGCCATTGACCACTGAACTAGGTGCAGTGTTTATAGTCTGTGGGCCTGTGGTGTCAGGGGACAGAAGAGAGAGGTCTGACATAAGAAAGGGTGATTTCTCTGCTCTTCTCCTGCCTGGACTCAAAGCCCAATTTAAGTAGAGTAGTGACCAATCCGTTATAGTGTTTGCCATCTTGTGATCTCTCATCGTTAAATTGTCTTGCCTCTGCTCTCGGGGTTATTCGCTGTTGAGGAATCCCCTAAGAGCAGCCTGATAATACCATTGAGTATATTGCTCTTGGTTCCCAGTCATTACTATAAGTTAATTTACTTGCGATATACTTGCCTACAGTTCAGATATACTGCTACTGTTTGTTACCACTTCAAAGAAACTTCACAGTAAATACAATTTCTGTGTTTTATTATAACTTGTGTCTTTCATTGGTGTTGTTGCACTAACATTCTCACCAGGTGTGCCAGGGGTGCTGAGACTGTTCCTGGGGTTGAGAGGCAGAGTACAGAACCAAAAGTACTCAAGCGGCTCCTACTGGGATATCACTACATATACACACACACAGGGGTTGGACAAAATTATGTAAACACCAGGTAAAAGAACAAAATCCTTACCTAATATGGTGTTGGAACGCCTTTGGTATCCAAGACGGTCTAAATTCTCCTGGGAATTGAAAATCTATAAGTCTTGGGTGGTGGATAATGGAATGTGATACCACTCTTCATGCAAAAACTGTTCCAGTTTTCGCAGAGATGCTGGAGGCAGAAAACAAGCTTAAACCTTGTTCTCCAAAATTGACCATAGTGGCTCTGTGATATTGAGGTCTGGCGACTGCGGCACCCAGGGAAGGTACAAGACTTCGTCTGCATGCTTGTCAAACCACAATTTGATGCCAGCTGTGTGAATTTGAGTATTATGGTCTTGGTAAATGGTGCTGTCCTCAGGAAACATTGTCTGCAGCATGGGGTGCACATGGTCAGCCAAAATTTGTACCATTCAGGGTGATGATGGGGCCTGTAGAATACCAAGATATGGCTGCCCAAACCATGATTGCGCCGCCACCGTGCACTACCTTTGGCACAAGGCAGTCCTGGTCGTAAGCTTGCAACAGTGTCGGCCACACGTAAACATGTCCGGTGGTTAGGAACAGTGTGAAGCTCGATTCATCAGACTATATTACATAAGTCCATAATTTATAAGTGTTGCACCACTCTTTCCTCTTCTGAGCATTAATATCTGTCACTTATGTTTTGGCAATTGCAGCTCATACAGTTTTAGTGGACACAGGCTTTGGAAGCCTGAGATTGAGCTCTGCAGTCACTTTTGCAACAGTTGTTATTCCAGGTAACAATCCTGCGCAATGTCCTTTTGTCTCTTTCGGTCAACTGCACTCATGCTTATCATACGTTTTCCAGAAACTGTATATGCAGTCATAACCTTTGATACTGTAACTCACAACACTGCAAATAAATTGGCAACTTCCATCACAGAGATACCAGCTAAGCAGGCACCAACAATTTGTCCTCTTTGAAACTCAGTAAGCTCTGACATGACTCCGTATTACTAGCAACTAACACAGTGAATGACGAAAATTAGTGTCATGGATCTGCCACCAAAGGGTTAACTTAGTGCAGGCTGATTTCAGTGATTGTTAACAGGCTGCCTTATTTAAACACCTTAGCAGCTCTGTGTCTTTGCTGTCTGATCTGCAGCTCCCTGTGACCCTTGCTCCTGTTTACCTGCTTCTGTGATTGATCTCCTGAACGACCCGGCTTGACCTTTGGACTTCCCTTGCTTTCTGCCTGCACCTGACCTCGGCTCACCTCTGACCTTGAACCTGTCTGCTCCTTTGGTTTCCATACTGCCCGCCAGTTGTAGACCCGGCCTGTGACCTGACCTGTTTGCCTGTAGCTCCTGCTCCAGCATCTCCTGTCTGTGCTTTAACCAGACTGCTTACCTCTGCTTGAATCCACACCCCTCTGAACTGTGTACTGACTGCCAGACCCAACTTCTGGGTGTGTGTGAGTGAGGATATCGGGTGTTCCAGCCTCCAGTCTGTCTGCTGTTCGGATCCCCCTTCCAGCTGGTTATCACCTCTACAGCATCTGGGACCTTGGAGCTGCCCATCCAACAGCTGACCCGCCAGGCACTCATACCATTCTGCACTCCCATGCCACCTGTCTGTTCTACCAGGGGCCGCGAGTCAGATACGTAAGGGAGGCCTTCCTCTGCACTATCGGGCTCATCAGTGATGTACGTGAGAACGTGACAATGGGGCTTCCCATCTGTTAGCTAGGTGTCTCAACACACAGTGGAACAAAAGAATGTTACATCACATCCGTATACACATATTGTATTTATATTCAAATATTATAGAAACTGAGAAACTAAAATGAAAAAAGTTAATGCTTAGTGCAAAGGGCGTACAGTACAAAACAGCCAACTGACAGATCTATACACATGTATCTTCATCACCTATGTAAACTTCTTCATCCCCTGTCCATCTCACAATGTCAATCTTCATCCCCTATTTCAATATCAAATGCGTATCAAGTTTGTAACCTCACAGACGGATTTACTGGCCTCATATGCATGTTGAACTGCTTTATTCAGCAACCTCCTCCCTTCACCTTTGCTATTTAGTATAGCAGATATACAGTGTATACTTAGTTACAATGGTATTTTTCTAATAATCACTATTTTTGAAAGGATGAGGATGGATTACAGTCATTCACTTGAGCCTCCCAGGCAGAGAATAGTAAAGTAAAGCTTGCCATAAACTAGTAGATATTAAAGCAAACATTTGTACAATGAACTCTCATCAGTACATTAGATGACTTAACAAATGTCGTTTAAAAAAGGTTCCCTTTTGGGGTGAATGGACCTTCCTAAACCTAAACCACATTCAAAAAAATGTTTCCATCCTTCTTAAAATTTTCTAATCAATTTGATTGCAAACAAATGCCAATTTGACCTCACTAACGAATGGAAAATTGACTGGTTCTTAAAACTAAATTTTCTGAACAAAATTCAGCTAGTGTATGGCTAGTTTAAGAAGGAGTGGTGGATCTATGTAGCACTGCTAAGCAGCAAGCAAAGGATACAGAGAGAATAAGAAAATATGGCTACTCCCAAGTACTTTCTAAATACAAATTACAAACAAAAATGATGCAATCCTTTTAAAGTGGCTATTAAGTCAAAAGTTTATTTTACCTTTATGCATTCTTTGCATTGAGATAAAAAACCTTCCACTAGTTGCTCCTTCCCCCACCCCTCCCTAAACACTTAACTGAGTCCTCTCTCGACCCAACACTCCCCCCTCTTCCTGCTCTTTCCATCTGCACTGCCAATGGCTCCCGCTGCTGTCAGTCAAATGCTGTTCAGGAGGGAGCAGGGGCGTGGCCGCGCCACACTGTGTGTCTATGGATACACACAGCCTAGCTCAGAAGTGTGCCCACACGTGTTCCCCCTAAATCACATGTCTTGCTAGGGGGGCACTCGCATAAGAGGAGGAGTAGAGCGAGCGATGGCAGGGGACTCCAGTAGAGAAGGTAAGGGTCCTCTCTGTGCAATACCAATGCCCAGAGCAGGTAAGCATATTCTCTTTTTTTTACTTTAACAAAACTTTACAACCACTTTAAAGATCTAGAAAGCCACTGGGGAGGGTTTTTTTTTAAGTGTCTTTGAGTTTTAAGTAAATTTCAGGCCTAAAAAATTGACATTTTTGGCCTAAAGATTACTTAAAACCCAAAAACACTATAAAGTTTCTGACACATAAACCCTGGAGAATAAAAATGCTGTTTTGTGCGCTGATACTAGCACAATGGTTCACAAAACAGACTCCTGTATATTACCCATTTTTTAGTTAAAATATAAAAAATTATGTTATGCCGAGTAAATAGATACCAAACATGTCAGACCTTATATTGTGCGTGCTGTGAAACAGCCATAACCACTTCAATACCAGGCACTTTCATCCCCTTCCTGCCCAGGCCAATTTTCAGCTTTCAGTGTTGTCACACTCTATAAGCCAATCAGTCAAGCAACACTGTAACCAAAATTTTAAACCTTTTTTTTTTACACAAATAGAACTTTCTTTTGCCGGTATTTAATCACCTCTGGGTTTTTTCTTTTTGCTATATAAATGAAAAAAAAGTTTAAAAATTTTGAAAAAAATATGTTTTTCTTCGTTTACGGTTATGAAGTTTTGCAAATAAATAATCATTCTTCATAATTTTAGACCAGTATTTAATTTGCTACATTTCTTTGGTAAAATATTCCAAATCAGTGTATATTATTTAGTCTGCAGGAACGTTATAGAGTCTACAAACTATGATATACACAGTATATCTGAAAATTGATCAATCCTGATGTACTGACATCCCATCTCATTTCCTGCGGCCCTAAAATGCCAGGACAGTACCACTACTCCCCAAATTACCCCTTTTTGAAAAAGTAGACATACCAAGGCATTTAGTAAGAGGCATGGTGAATTTTTTGAAGTTGCAATTTTTTCCCACAATTCTTCAGAAAATGAATAACAAAATTGTAATTTGAACAATTTATTTCTCACACATGGCATAGACATACTTGCAATTACACCCCAAAACACATTCTGCTACACCTCCCAAGTAAAGGGGTATCAAATGTGTGATTTTTTTCACTGGCCACATAGAGAGACCCAAAATCCAAGAAGCACCTTTGAGATTTCAAGGAGCATAAATTATGCATAAATTACACATTTCATTTCATACACTAATTTCCTGACTACCTACCAGGCCCTAGAGCATCAAGGCAATGGAAACACCCACAGAATGACCACATTTTGAAAAGCAAACACCCCAATGTATTTTTTGAGACACAATGAGTCTTTTGAACATGTCATTTTTTTTGCAGCAAGTATTTGGGAAATGTGGAAAGAAAATTAAAATGTGTTTTTTTCTATCTACACAAAGTTGTCAATTTATAAGCTATTTCCAACACATGGCATGGAAATACTAAGAAATACACCCCACAATACATTCTGCTATGCCTCCTTTGTATGGCAATACCACATGTGTGAGACTTTTTCACAGCCTAGCCACATAGAGAGGCCCAATATCCAAGGAGTACCTTCATGTGTTATAGTGGCATAAATTACACATCTAATTTCCTGACTACCTATCGCATTTTTGGAGACCCTGGAGCACCCAGACAGTGGAGACACTAACAAAATGACCACATTTTGGAAAGCAAAACACCCCAACGTATTTTCTATGAGGCATAATGTTTTTTGCCACAAGCTGTCAGAGAGGTTACCTGGTTGGGTGCCGGTGCGCGCCGGGGCGCGTTGGCGCTCGTGCCTCTGTGCGTGCTGGGGCGCGTGTCCCTGGGGATGCTGGCGTGTCTGGGCTGACCGGCCGTGGCATGCGGGGTGGCGTCCGGGCGTTCGTGCGTTCGCGCTAACGCGCGTCCGCGCTAGCGCGCGTCCGCCTGTGAGCGTTACCATTGGCGTGCTCGGTAGTGTGGGCGTGCACGACGGTGTCGGGGCCACGCTCGGGCGCGTGCGGGGGCGCGGCGCGCCTTGGCGAATCGGCGCGTGCACGAGCGCGGCGTTTTGGCGCCAATCAGCCCATTTAAGCCTGCCTCTACACTGATCCGGTGCTGCCTGATCAAACAGCTCTGTGTCGTGTTCCGTGATCATCTTGTGTTCCTGTATCTCCGTAGTGTTTACCCGTTGTGACCCGGCTTGCCTTTGGACCTCCCTTGATTGCTGCCTGAACCCGACCCCGGCTTGTCTGACCTTGTTTCTGCCTTCTCCCTTGTACCGTTGCTGCCAGCCCGTTGCCGACCTCTGCCTGTGTGTGACCAGCCTGATTAGCTCCTGCTCAGCACCTGCTCCATCCAGCCCTGAAGCTCTACCAGTTGCTTGCCAGACCATCTTGCTCCAGGATCCTAACTTCAGGCCCTCATACCATTCCGCATTCGTGGGCCTCCTGTCTACTCTACCAGGGGCCCCGAATCGGATACGTAAGAGAGCCTACCCTCTGCCCAAACGGACTCATCTGTCTGGTAAGTGTGGGACCTGACACAAGCTTTTGGGAAATGTGGACATTTTTTACACAAAGTTGTCAATTGCTAAGATATTTCTAACACACAGCACAGGCATACTTAGAATTAAACCTCAGAAAACATTCTGCTACTCTTTCGAAGTATGGCGATACCACATGTGATATGGGCCTTAAATCTCTGGGAGGACATGACACCCCACTACTAGTACCTGGCCTGGGACATTGTGACAAATGTTGATGGTCCACTGGGGACATCAACAAATGTTGACGGTCCACTAGGAACACCAACAGATGTTGATGGTCCACTGGGACACTGACTGATGTTGATGTTGCAATGGAAACTATTACAGATGTTGATGGGACACTGTGACAGATGTTTTTTTGCACTGGTACATTGTGACAGATGTTGATGTGGCACTGGTACACTGTGAGATGTTTTTGGGTACCGGTCCACTGTAACAGATGTTGATGGGACACTGGTATACTGGAAGAATTTTTTGTGCACACTGTGACAGATGTTGATGGTCCACTGAGGACACTGACAGATGTTGATGGTGCAATGGGACACTGACAGATGTTGATGTGCACTGTTACACTGTGACTGATGTTGATGGGACAGTGGTACACTGTGACAGAAGTTTTTGTACACTGTGACTGATGTTGATGGGGCAGTGGTACACTGTGACAGATGTTTTTGTACACTGAGACAGATGTTGATGGGACATTGGTACACTGACAGATTTTTTTGGGCACTGGTACACTGTGACAGATGATGATGGGGCACTGGTACACTGACAGATGTTGATGTTGCAATGGGAAACTATTGCAGGTGTTGAACTGGGAAACTATTGCAGATGTTGATGTGCACTGACAGATGTTGATGGGATACTGGTACAGATGTTGATGTACACATGGACACTGTGAAAGATGGTGCTTGGTGCACTGTTTACAGATGACTGCACCGTGTGAGATCTGTGTGTAGCTGCATGTAGCCATAGCACGGTTGGGAAGCGGATAAACTACTTACCTAAAATTGTCCATAGGCTATGATTTAAAAGCCTTTACAGGTATTCAATTTAGAGTTAACTATGAATGATGGCCATTATTGCTCTCACTTTGGTGTGTGCAGCAATACCTAATATGTGTGGTGTAATCATTGTTTTCATACATCGCAGGTTTATGTTCGTATGTACATGTAAACTGTAAGTGGGTGTTTTTTTTAACTTAAAGCTTTAGTAAAGTTTCTTCTTTTTTTAAACAACAAACAAGTTATACTTACGTGGTCTGTGCAATGGTCTTGCACAGAACGGCCCTGAACCTCCTCTTCTGGGGTCCCCTGCCTGACTCTTGGCTCTTATGCTTCTCTGTCTGAAACCATAGTAAGCTGCTTCCTGTGTGGGCTCGTTTCCAAGCTGGGCTGTGTGTGTGTCTGAATTACAAAATTTGGCTCGGCTGTACCCTCTTCTCCCAGGATTTGATTGACAGTAGCAGGAGCCAATGGCTCCTGCTGCTGCCTCCATGTCCAGTGAAAAGTGGGAGAGAGCAGCAGTGCTGCTCTAAGGCACAGTGTTAGATCAAGTTCGAGCTCAGGTAAGTATTTAGGGGGGCTGGGGGGCTGGGGAGCTGAACCTAATACGTTTTTTACCTTAATGCATCCTTTAGAACCACGTTAATGTTATTACTTACAATGTTTGTTACTGCATAAGTGGAAATAACTAGGCTTCTTAACAGCCACCTAAATCACTTCCATTAGAAAGCCAAGAACCTGCTGGACAAATGTAAAGGAACTGTAGCAGCTGGTGATGTAAGCCTTTTGCTGTGGGCAGTAATGGGTTAAATCCAACCCCCTTATACTCACCTTCACAGTGCTCCTGGACTCCCTCATCCATGGCTTGCATGGAAAAATACCTGAAGTCAGAGCTTAAAGGGGGAGGTGGTGTAACCCACTCCATCATGTGGCAGTGCTTGCATGCAGCAATTGACCACTAGGCCCGAGTACTGCATCCCAGGGGAGGTCAAATGGTACCCCTTGCCCAGAAGCATTGTGTACAGGGGGTCCCCGGGTTACAAACCAGTTAGGGACTGTAGGTTTGTTCTTAAGTTGAATCTGTTTGTAAGTCGGAACAGGTACATTTTTTAAGTGTAGCTCCAGCCAAAAAAAAAATTTTTAAGCTTTTTGGATAGCATAGAGAAGGGTTAACACCCCTGTAACATTTGTTTGCCGTGTGTGCCCCTGTTCAGAAGATTTCACCTCACTTTCTGTCCCAATGACAATTGGATTTTGAAAATTTTGGGTTGTTGTGGAAGCAAGCCTTGGTGATAAAGCATCAGTGGAGGTACCTTTTCCCCATAATAGCTCTTACAGAAGAGAATTTCCCTTCCTAGGGGTAAATTTCCTCTCACTTCCTGTTGTCTCCTTCCGTTTGTAAGTAGGAGTCATTTGTAAGTCGGATGTTTGTAACTAGGGGACCCCCTGTATTTTGCATTGATAAAATAGAAGAAAAAATTGTCAAGGACAGATTTATACTTTTTGCTGTGCCCAACACAGTAAATCCTAGTACACATGGGCTGAATGTCATCCGGCATCATGAAATTGAAATTGGCTAACATTCGGCCTGTGTGTATGGCAGCCGGTCTGACAGAAGCCAGCAGTTCAGCAGGCTTCTGTTGAAGGCTCGTGACCGAAAAAGGTCTGCTGACCTAGTCCCGATCAGCGCTTTTAGCCAGTGGCTGAGAGCGCTGACCGAAGTGTTTTGGCGGGGGGGGGGGGGGGGGGCGTCCCCATGTCAGAACACAATAGCTCAGCAGGGGAGATTGCTGTACTAATGTCAGAAATCTGTCCACATGGACAACATAGGTACCATAATGACACAGGCAGAAACATATTCACAGACACACAATCAGTATTTTACTGACAAAACCAGAACCATGTTCATAGAGCCACAATCAGATTTGTAGCAACTGGTAATAGACTGCAATATATTTATCATTTTTTACTATGGCACATTATAGTATCCAAGTAACTGCCACAGTCAAAATAAAGACAGCCTTAATGCGACCCTTTTGCTAAAATCCAAGCTGAAATATACATGGCGCTGGTAAAGCAGTGAATGAATAGTTACCTTGCTGCTGCTCACACTGCTCAACACTGACCTGATGCAGTGACATTTCTCAGTAACAAACACTTCCTACGCTGTTGCATGCAGCTTTTCTGCATTGACATATTTCCTTAGAGCCAGTCAGTCCAGACAGTAAGGCCACCTGCTAACTTGGCACCATCCACAGGCAGCTTAAAGCAGAACTTACCTAAAAAGGGAAGTTCTGCTTTATGTCCTCCTCCCCTCCCCCTCCTCTTCCTCTTTTGGAGTTATTTTTTTCTTGCGAAAGGGTACCCACTCCCACTAAAATTGTCATGGCGATCCCAGTGGAAGTTCATGCCACTTCCCCCCGCAACTTCCTGGGACACTTCAGGCTGCAGGTCTATTTAGAAAGCGCAGCGCATGTGCACTAGGGAGGAGGCTGTGATGTGAGTCACAGCTGGCTTCCCACAGTAAACATTCCAGCGCCAGGGACCCGAAGTTTGGCGAAGAATCAGCCCGACTGAGAACTGTGCTGGATCCCTGGACATGTAAGTGGCCTTTTTTATTAGTCAGCAGCTACAGAATTTGTAGCTGCTGACTTTACAAAAAAATTTCACACTGAAGAACCTCTTTAACGCTTTGATAAGACACAGAAGTTAAAGTGTTTGTTTTCCTAAGAAAAAAAAAAAATTGGATCCTGTTCCCTTAAAGCATGTTATACAGCGCAATGCTTGTGCTGTGTAATTCAGCCCCCTGTAAAACCTAAAATACCTGGCTGATCCTGTCTGGTTCTGTCCTCCCCCCTGTAAACTGATCACGGTTTATAATGACCGCTGAACCCTGAAACCGTGGTCAGTTTACATGCCTCCGTCATCCGCAGCTCTCCTTGCTCCCTCTCTCCCTGCCTGTCAGCTGTGTCATGGCCGATCGCTTCCCTCCCGCTGCAAAAATTATTGTTTTCTTGCTATAATCCCCAGTGATATATTTAGGGTTGCCACTTTTCCTTCAAGCCAAACACGAACACTTTAGCGGCGCACCACAAAAACATTTTTTTTAATACACACTATAGGATTGTAACAGACCTGGGACATCTTTGGGCGCTCCAATAGAGAATAGTAATGCGGTGCACATATTGCACATATTGCCTTCTCACTCTCCTATCAGGCCCTGTTCTGAGCCACATTCCTGTCTGAATATTGTGTCCGGGTTTCAGACAGACTGAAACCCGGACACATGATTCAAAACCCGAACTGTCCGGGTGAATCCTGGACAGGTGGCAACCCTAGATATATTACATTATGTGCCCCAGTGCATGTTATTTATCAAAAATATGCCACTTCATAGCTAATTTCAGAGAGCAGCTCCGCGCTCACGCGACCATCTGCAGCTCTCTCCCCGGCTGACATCAGCCGGGTATTCTCAGCCCCACCCACTGAGCTGTCAGATCAGGGAAGACAGCGGCGGGCAGTCACGTGAGCACAGAGGGGTGCTCGGAAATTGAGTATGAAGCGGCATTCTTTTTTTATAAATACCATGCACTGGGGCAATTACTGTAATATAACACAGGGGATTTTAGTAAAAAGAGAAGTGGCTTTACAACCACTTAAAATCCAGTGCAGTTTTACTTCAGATAATTTGCAATACAGTGTGATACCTAATCACACAAGTAAACCAGTTCCAGTGACCCGAACCTGCCATCAGATGTCCGCATACCCAAGCTAACCTGATATAGATTAGTACAACACAGAAAAAATACATATAAGTGAGACAGAACAAACGTTCGTGCACAGAAGCAAAAGCACTTATAAGGGTACCTCTGGCTCCTTGGGTGTAGCACAGGAGGTCATCAGATCACAGGATTTCTGGCAGGTGTTTTTTATTTCACTTATTAAACAGATATTACAACATGATTTTAACAGCATATTTAATAGACCAAATAAGAACAAATATGTAAATTTCACTGTTAGGCTTTACATATCCTTTAACTAAGCCTTTACATGATTTTCCTCCTTTTGCTTTGGTGTGCTGCTAAATTTAAATGATTTCCCCAGCAGCAGCTTTCACACCCACTCACTAAGCTCTACACGGAGAGTAAAGAAATCACAAGAAAACAATGTAACACTTTCACAGATATCCATATCAGGACAAGTTAGAGAGGCGGTCAGCGCCCAAACTGCAAAATCTGCTCAGCAGCTGCAAGAAATATTTACACTTGACATAATAAGATGCCCAGAAGCTGCTTCTAATTCTTCTCTGTGTCAGCTGTAGGATACTTCCATGCTTGGAGGCGCTCTACCTTCAACGTTGTAAATCCAAACAGCATAAACCCAAATACTACGATCTTTAAAGCTGATTTCTGTATTCTCTAGAATACTTTACTTTGTGATTTTACTCTCACTTTAGCCAACATCTGCCTTCCTGCGTGTGGAATTAACAGGGTTAAAGCAGGTGGTGAGGAGATGACATAATGCCTCCCAGCTGCTGGTCAAATGCCCTCTAAAAAGGCTTAATGTACATGATGAAGTTGGATGCTTTTTTCAACTGCCCCTGAATGCATCCAATGTTATCTTATGTGTACATGTACACAGGTTCGTTTAATGTCGGTTTTAGGCAGTTGCGTTTATAGGCTTTTCTTTGAAGGCAAAAAAATTAGTTCAGACGCCGAAGTTTCCTAAGTTTCAGACACTAACTTGCGTATGTGAGTACATTGATTGATGGAATGTTAAAAAAAAAGAAGAAATGTACTAATCAAATAGTTATTGTTGAAATCAGCCCAAGGAAGTATATAACACAATCCCCCCCCCCCCCCCCACTATGCTAGGTGAAAACAGTCCCAGAAAATGGCTTTACAGGCCAGGAAGCCTAAACCATGTTTTACTCAGTGGCGGCCCATCCATAGGTGGCGCACGGTTGCTGTCGCCAAGAAGCTAGTCCCAAAAAAAAGACCCTTAAAAAAAACAAAAAAAAAAGGTCCTTTAAGTGCACTGTGTTCGGGCACCGGACACAGTGCACTATGGGAAGCGTGACGTCTATGCAATCACGTGGTTGCGTGTGAGACACTTCATTTGCCTGGTTCTGTCCTGCATTGTGACGCAATGCAATGCGCCTGAACACTCCCATCTTTGTGTCATTCTTGTTGCTGTCCTGTTTTTGATTGGCAGCACCGTAGGACATGGGCAGTGCTTTCCCTTAGAGCTGCGGCGTCCCTTCTGGTTTCTCTGTGCCAGTGAGAAACCAGAAGTGACACAGCGGCTCCATGGCTAGAACGCATGTCCTGAGCGGTGCCTTTTTTACAGAATTGGTAGGTTCTGTCTCAGTTAGACAAAAGAGAAAGAGAGAAAAAAATGTATTTTATTATTTATATTTATAAAGGGTTTACTTTAACAGATTTACCGGGTTCTGAAAAATGTGAAAGTACTAAATACATTATCTCTAGCAGTGGCTGCAGAGCGAGAGCAATCAATCGTATGAATACCCAATAACCGCACATGTGTGATTTCTATGGTGTAATACACAGGGCTCTGTAAATCATATATCAGGCTCTACATATACACATGGCTCTATACATCATATACCAGGCTCTACATTATACACAGGGCTCTGTACATCATATACAAGGCTCTACATTATACACAGGGCTCTGTACATCATATACCAGGCTCTACATTATACACATGGCTCTGTACATCATATACCAGGCTCTACATTATACACAGGGCTCTGTACATCATATACCAGGCTCTACATTATACACAGGGCTCTGTACATCATATACCAGGCTCTACATTATACACAGGGCTCTGTACATCATATACCAGGCTCTACATTATACACAGGGCTCTGTACATCATATACCAGGGTCTACATTATACACAGGGCTCTGTGCATCATATATAAATTTGTGGGATGAAAGAATCAGTCCAGCCTTTTGCATCTGAAGTTTGCCCTTTTACATCAAAAGCCCCTTCCATCAGAATACCTCTTTCACATCAGAAGCTCCCCTATCACACCAGAGACCACCCCCCTTCCATCCCCTTTCACATCAAATTTCTGTTTCAAAACACAAGCCTTCCATGTAAGTCCCCCTTTCACATCCCTGCATTGCATTAGAGCCCCCTTTCCCATTAGGTCTCCCTTTCAAACCAGAGCCCCCCATGACAAAAGAAACCCTCTTTTTACACCAGAAAACCCCTATCATATTAGAGCCCCTTTACCATCAGGTCTTCCTTTCAAATCAGAAGCTCCCCATGACATAAGAGTCCCTCCTTTCATACCAGGCACCCCTATCACATGAGGATCCCCCTTTCACATTAGAAGCCTCCTCATCACATCCAAGAACCACCCCTCCCCCTTTATGTCAGAAGCCCCCATCATATCAGAGTTGCTGCAGACTGGGTAAAATCTTGTAATGGGTCAGATGTGGTTCTTAGGCTATAGTTTGGAGATCCCTAATCTATACTGCTTTCTAAGTGTGCAACCTAAAAGCAAATACCCAAAAATAACAACTAATAGCTATTGTTTCTCTGAGATAAACTGAAAATTTCTGCTTGTGTTTTTCACATGGCAATATTGAATAAACATGCATCCAGAACAGCTGGAAAAATGTGGTGATCAGATTGAATCTACATAATGTACTCTGTACACTTATCCTCTGAAGTCTATTGCCAGTATAAAAGCCAGCCAGTAACTCAGCACAGGGATGGTGGAAACCCCTCATAATGCGCACAGTGGGTGTACAGACCCGGGAACTCAGCACAGGGATGGTGGGAACCCCTCATAATGCGCACAGTGGGTGTACAGACCCGGGAACTCAGCACAGGGATGGTGGGAACCCCTCATAATGCGCACAGTGGGTGTACAGACCCAGGAACTCAGCACAGGGATGGTGGGAACCCCTCATAATGGACTCAGCAGGTGTACAGACCTGGGATCTCAGCATAGGGATGGTGGGAACCCCTCATAATGGCACAGCAGGTGTACAGACCTGGGAACTCAGCACAGGAATGGTGGGAACCCCTCATAATGGGCACAGCAGGTGTACAGACATGGAAACTCAGCACAGGGATGATGGGAACCCCTCATAATGGGCACAACAGGTGTACAGACATGGAAACTCAGCACAGGGATGGTGGGAACTCCTCATAATGGGCACAGCAGGTATACAGACCCGGGATCTCAGCACAGGACAGTGGGAACCCCTCATAATGCGCACAGCAGCCAGCAGGTGTACAGACCTCAGTTAATTTGCCCCCCCCCCCAAAAAAAGAAAAAGATTTTGAGCACCAGCCGCCACTGCTTTTACTCCCATTGATGCTGAGACATTTTCTATTACCACTGACCATTATCAGGCCCCCCTAAAGACAGAGAATGGTCCCTTTGTTTAAAAAGTTTGGAGACCACTGATTTAGGTGATATATTGTGTTTCAAATCAGCATCTAGAGAATCTAAGTTTATGTAGAAGTGTGATAAAGTCAATTTTAGCCTATTTGGCAGGACCCAAGCACAAACGAATCTGGACATTCAGGCTGGCTGTGCTTTGTAAATATCAGGACTGAATGGCCAGAAATCCAATTTGGCAGGTAAAACAACCACTATATATGTATATGTAAAAAATGAAGTCTCTGATCTGACTGTACTGTCTGGCAGGGCTGAATAAATATAAGGACTGAATTACAAATCCTTCAACATTACCCGTTGAAGGATTTGTAATTCAGTCCTTAAATTTAGAAAAGCTCTCATTTATATGTGGTATAACTGTGTGCAGTTATTTAAAGCTCATCTTTAAATTATTTGCCTAACCTCAGTCTGTCAAGCCAGGCAATTTCTAGTTTTGCAATAAAATTTACAAATGACAAAATGCTTTTTTTTTTACATGTCATATACTCTACTTGTGTATCCATCATCATCATTATCTATTGTTTTTAATAATATATTAATTAACATCTGTACTATCTTGCATTTTTCTGCTGCTGTTGACAGATAACTGGTTAATCCTTCCCAAAATTGGATCTCCACAATGTCTATCCAGAGAGTTGTAAAATGCTATCGGTAAACATTTGGAGTATGTCTGGCTGTAGTCCGGCTCAGACCTCTCACTGAGAAAACTACATTCTGTTCTGACAAGCAAAAGCCATGTAGAATTGCAGGTCCTGAATCACCAGACAGAATCCACAGGTGCAGATAAATAAAATACTTATTGGTTTAGCAATGCTGTTGAGAATGTTTTTAAGAGTCATTAAGTCTGGAAAAAAGGCATGTCTGCTAAACTGTACCGAAACATAGGACCATATACAAAGGACAGTCCACAATGACTGAGATTTTTTTATAGATGGATTGCAAAACAGTAAACGGGAGTCATATATATATATGATATGACAATAAAGACAACGTCGATTTAGTGTACCTGGATTTTGCAACGGCATTCGATACAGTCCCCCATAAGTGCTTAATCAACAAGCTGAGGTCCACAGGCGTGGACCATAAGGTTTGTTCTTGGGTTAAAAACTGGTTACAGGGGCATGTCCAAAGGGTAGTGATAAATAACGTGTACTCAGATTGGTCTGGAGTAGTAAGTGGGGTGCCCCAGGGTTCTGTCTTGGGACCATTTCTATTCAATTTATTCATAAATGATATAGAGAACAGGATAAATAGCTCAATCTCAGTTTTTGCGGACGACACAAAAATAAGCAGGGCAAAAACTTCACATCAGGATACTGTATAGAAATATTACAGAAAGACCTGAACAAAATAATGGAGTGGGCAACTACATGGCAAATGAGGTTTAATGTGGAGAAATGTAAAGTAATGCACTTAGGGGCAAAGAACATAAATGCAGACTACTCACTTGGGGGAGAACCGATGGGGGGAATCAAGGATGGAGAAAGATCTGGGGGTCCTAGCAGATGACAGATTGAGCAATAGCATGCAATGTCAAGCTGCAGCTACCAAAGCACGCAGAATATTAGCATGCATAAAAAAGGGGCAAACGCCAGAGGTAAAACAATAATCCTACAACTTTATAAAACATTGGCTAGACCACATCTGGAGTATCCTGTCCAGTTCTGGTCACTGGTCCTCAGAAGGGATGTGCTGGAACTGGAGAGAGTCAAAAGAAGGGCAACAAAACTAAAAAGGGGACAGGAGGACCTCAATTATGAGGAAAGACTACAAACACTAAATTTATTCTCTCTGGAGAAAAGATGCTTGACAAGGAACATGATAGCGATTTACAAACACCTCCATGGCGATCCCAGCATTGGAAAAAAACTATTCAGTCACAAGTAGGGATGAGCTGAACACCCCCAGAACCTGCGAACGGACCAAAAGTTTGCGCAAACTTTAGAACCCCAATAAAGTCTATGAGACTGGAACGTTCAAAATCAAAAGTGCTAATTTTAAAGGCTAATATACAAGTTATTGTCCTAAAAAAGGGTTTAGGGACCCGGGTTCTGCCCAAGGGGACATGTATCAATACAAGAAAAAGTTTTAAAAATTACTGTTTTTTCGGGAGCAATGATTTTAATGATGCTTAACCACTTGCTTACTGGGCACTTAAACCCCCCTCCTGTCCAGACCAATTTTCAGCTTTTAGCGCTGTCGCACTTTGAATGACAATTGCGCGGTCATACAACACTGTACCCAAATGAAATTTTTATCATTTTTTCCCACAAATAGAGCTTTCTTTTGATGGTATTTGATCACCTCTGCGGTTTTTAGTTTTTGTTAAAAAAATTGAAAAAGACAGAATTAAAAAAAAAAAAGATTTTTTTTTATATTTTGTTATAAAAGTTTGCAAACAGGTAATTTTTCTCCTTTGTTGATGTACGCTGATAAGGTGGCACTGATGGGTGGCAGTGATGGGCACTGATGGATGGCAGTGATGGGCACTGATTGGGCACTGATTGATGGCAGCACTGCTAGGTGGCACTGATTGGCACCACTGGTGGGCATTGATAGGTGGCACTTGCGGGCATTGAAAGGTGGCACTTGTGGGCATTGATAGGTGGCACTTGTGGGCATTGATAGGTGGCACTGCTGGGCACTGTGGGCACTGGCAGGTGGCAATGACAGATGGCACTTTCAGGCACAGATGAGGCATATGTGCCTCCTTCCTCTTCGGGACCGATGTCCCTTTGACATAAGCCGGTGATTGGCTTTTTTTATCTGACAGCGTGAGGAGAAAACGAAACCGATCACCGATCTTTTGTTTACATCATGTGATCAGCTGTCATTGGCTGACAGCTGATCACATCGTAAGGGGCTGGCCCCTTACTCGGATCTGTGATCATCCGAGTCTCCGTGACTCGGTGATCACAGCGCGCACACTGCGCGCCCTGCAGGATGCACGCGGTGCGCGTGCACAGGGGAGGACGTCCCATGACGGCCTCCCGGAAATTGAGGTCCACGCTGTAGCCGTCATTCAGCTATGGCCCGGACCTCAAGTGGTTAAAGTGAAAAAATAAAAGTTTAATATTCCTGGGGGGTGTCTATAGTATGCCTGTAAAGTGGCGCGTGTTTCCAGTTCTTAGAACAGTCCCTGCACAAAATGACATTTTTAAAGGAATAAAAGTCATTTAAAACTGCTTGCGGCTTTAATGTAATCCCGGGTCCCGGCAATATGGATGAAAATCAGTGAGACAAATGACATGGGTACCCCCCCCCCCCCCCCCAGTCCAATACCAGGCCCTTTGGGTCTTGTATGGATATTAAGGGGAACCCCGCACCCAAATTAAAAAAAGGAAAGGTGTAGGGCCCCCAGGCCCTATATACTCTGAACAGCAGTATACAGGCGGTGCAAACAAGACAGGGACTGTAGGTTTGTTGTTAGTAGTAGAAGTAGAAGTAGAATCTGTTTGTAATTTTGAACTGGTACATTTTTAAAGTGTAGCTTCAGCCAAAAAATCTATTTTTAAGCTTTTTGGAAAATATAGGGAAGGGTTATCACCCCTGTAACATTTGTTTTGCTGTGTGCACCTCTTCAGAAGATTTCACCTCACTTTCTGTCCCAATGACAAATGTTTTTTTAAATTTGGGGTTTTTAGTGAAACAAGGATTGGTGATAAAGCATCAGTGAAGAGGAGACACGTTTTTCCCATATGAACTCTTACAGGAGAGAATTTCCCTTCCTAGGGGTAGATTTCATCTCACTTCCTGTTGTCTCATTCCGTTTGCAAGTAGGAGTCGTTTGTAAGTTGGATGTTTAAAAGTAGGGGCCTGCTCTATATACTCTGCAGAAATTGGGACCTTAGGTATTGGTGTTGCCACAACACTGTAAGCCCTCCCAGTTACTCTTGGTCGTGCTGTGAAATATTAGATCAAGAATTGTAATTACATTCCATAGTTGAACAGTGGTAGAAAAATTGGACCTTTGGTGGTGGTGCTGGTGCCACAACACTGTAAGTCCTCACAGTTACTCTTGGCGGGCGCTGGAATGGGCCCTGCTGTGAAATATTATATCAAGAATTGTAATTACATGCACCTGTTGAACAGGGGCAGAAAAATTGGGCCTTTGGTGGTGTTGCCACAACACTGTAAGCCCTCACAGTTACTCTTGGTGGGCGCAGGAATGGGCCCTGCTTTGAAATATCAGATCAAGAATTGTAATTACATGTCCCTGTTGAACAGGGGCAGAAAAATTGGGCCTTAGGCACTGGTGCCACAACACTGCAACCCCTCACAGATGCTATAGTTGGAGCGCAGGAATGAGCCCTGCTGCAAAGTATTCCTTAAAAATTGTAATTATTAATTAATGTTAAACAGGGGCTAAAAAATTGGGCCTTGGGCACTGGTGTTGGTGCCACAACACTGCAACCCCTCACAAATTGTAATTACACGCCCCTGTTAAACAGGGGCAGAAAAATTGCCACAACACTGCAACCCCTCACATATGCTATAGTTGGAGCGCAGGAATGAGCCCTGCTGCAAAGTATTGCATCAGAAATTGTAATTATACGCCCCTGTTAAACAGGGGCTGAAAAATTGGGCCTTGGGCACTGGTGCCACAACACTGCAACCCCTCACAGATACTATAGTTGGAGCGCAGGAATGAGCCCTGCTGCAAAGTATTGCATCAGAAATTGTAATTATACGCCCCTGTTAAACAGGGGCTGAAAAATTGGGCCTTGGGCACTGGTGCCACAACACTGCAACCCCTCACAGATACTATAGTTGGAGCACAGGAATGAGCCCTGCTGCAAAGTATTGCATCAAAAATTGTAATTGCACACCCCTGTTAAACAGGGGCAGAAAGGGGGCATGGCCTGGATGGCAATGGTGTAGGACGCGTGTGAGCTGAGCTCCGCTCTCGGTACATCCTGAACAATCATCCTAAGTGCCCTGTCTATCTACACATCCCTTGGGTGGCTTGCGATCCACAGACTCAGCCCAGCATGTCTCCGCCAAAGAGAAACACTGCGGCCTCCTCATCACTGGACAAATATCGGCAAAAGGAACGTGACCACGAGGAAGAAGATGCCGATCCTTCGACCCCACCTACAGAGCACGCCACGGCTGACACAGTCAAGGTCCTGGAGGCTATCTTGACCTGTCAATCCACCCTGACATCTAAAATAGAAGAGATTAAGGTAGATATTTCTCTCATAAGACAGGACATGACCAAATTAAAAGATCGGGTTAAAGTGACTGAGACGAGAATCAGCCGTGCGGAGGATACCTTGTACCCTCTCCAGCACTCCCATGAGGACATGCAACGCCAGCTGCAACAACTGGCTCAAAAACATGACGACTTAGAAAACCGGGCCCGCAGGTTGAACCTCCGCTTTATTGGACTCCCTGAGGGCTCCGAGGGCCCAGACCCGCCCACTTTCCTGGAGAAGCTCCTGGTGCACACATATGGCAGGGAGGCCTTTTCGACTACGTTCGTAGTCGAGCAAGCCTATCGTATGCCTGTGCGCGGTCCACCTGAGGGAACGCTGCCATGCACCTTTATATCGAAGCTCCTAAATTACCTGGATCGAGACGCCATCCTCCACCTGACCCGAGACAAGGGGAACATCCGTCTTCAAAACGGCCACATCTCGGTATTCCCAGATTTCTCGGCAGAGGTTCAGAAACAGAGGGCCCACTTCACGGATGTTAAACGGCGCCTGAGGGCACATCACTTGAAATACGCCATGCTGTTTCCGGCTCGTCTCCGCATTGTGGGAGACGACCGGGCTCATTTTTTTGAAGGCCCGGCGCTTGCCTCGGCCTGGCTGGATCAGCGAGACGCGGAGAGAAATCATCCCGCTTGATGGAGACACCCGCCTGTTATCGTCTGTGGTAAGCCTCTCTGTACCCAGTCCCACCACGGTTAGCCATCTTGCCTAGGGCCATAGTCTTGTCACTAGGCTTGCTCCTGTAATATACTACATATGCTATCCGGACTGCAGCAAAGTTATGCAATGTGAACATTTATCTAAAGGCCCACATACCCTCCCCTCTTTCTCATATATAACTGAGTCACCAGCCACATGCCACCTTCATTTAGTTGGGCAACGTGATAACATATAGTCATCAACCGATGACCCAGTCCCCTGCTATCATATTTATCATTGACATTGCTCCTGGGATACTGTGCTGAACCCGAATTGGATTTCTTGGTACCCTCCTCCTTCTTCTCATTATCCCTCCCTTCTTCCGCAAGGGGAAAAGAAAGTTTTTCCAAAATCTGTTTTTTTTTTCCCTTTTTGTTTTTGTACTATTCTTCATTTACCACGAGTGAGCATACCAACAACACCAACCACGTAACGAACTCTGATAAACTGTCCCGAACGCAAGTCCTACCGCTGGGTCTTCATCCAGCGATTGTTCGCCCCCACAAACAAAATATCACCCATACTTCCCAGGTGATTCTTGTGGGCTGTAGTATGGAGAATGCGGATCTGTCTGTCTTTGTAGTTAGCTTGTTTCTAAGGCAGGTCCACACTGGTTATGGGAACTATGCTCCAGCTAAGTTGGGGAAGCTGAGGGCTGGGAGGGGGGAAAGGGGAATATGTTTGAAATGGTTACGGTTAATTATTTGTAATGTAACGAATACTGAAAAATACAGATATGCAAGGTACATGTCACTTTTGAGACAGTCGGATTGTACACACCACTGTATTATGTGTCCCTGCCTTGGGGACCTGTCGATCACTCCCTCTAGAACATATTTCACCCAACAATACATGGCCACCAAAAAATTTTTGACCTGGAACGTCCGTGGGATCCGGGACAAGCTCAAGTGCACAGCAATATTTGGCTGTCTCACATCCTACAGGGCAGATATAGTGGTACTAGTGGAAACACATGTAACCGGCCAATTCCAACTTGCACTTAAACACCCATGGATAGGGTGGAAAAACCACGCTACACACACTCCATACTCACGTGGAGTATCTGTATTAATAGCCAAAACTACCCAATTTGGAATTATTTCAGTACAAACAGATCCCCAGGGCAGGGTCATCTTTTGTACTCTATATGGCACGCAATGCCTTATTCTGGCCTACTATATTCCTCCGCCTTATAATTCTATGTTAGTTAATGATGGATTCCTTTGTATGGCCCAGCACCCTACAATCTCAGCCATTTGGCTTGGGGACTTTAATATGGTCCTAAACCCATCAAAGGATAGACTCCATTCGAGCCAGAATACTCAGCTCCCTACAACCACCCGACTGAGCCGCGCATTGACGGAATTTTCGTTAATGGACACATGGCGCTTTAATTACCCAGACACCCAGGCTTTTTCATGTTTCTCAGAGACACACTCCACTATGTCCTGAATGAACTTTATTGCAATATCAGATATTTTACTTCCCCTGCTTGAGGACTCAGGATATCACGCCATGTCCCTATCTGACCATGCTCCATGTTGGGCCACTGTACGTTTGGCTCCTCGAGCGGGGCTCCGTAATTGGCGACTTCACCCTTTTTGGCTATTGGCACTAACTGCTCAGGAAGATATACAGGGGGAGTGGAAGTTCTATTTCACCACTAACCGAGACACGGCACCCGTAGGCCTAGTAAGGGAATCATTTAAACTACATGTCCGTTCTACCCTATCAAGACATATAAATAGACTGAAAGCCACATCCAAACTACCTCAGAGGCCTCAGAGAAACTAGTCTCCGTAACTGATGAATTTATATCAGACCTCAGCCTGGCCAATGTCTCGGCACTTAAACTAAAAACATGCATAGTTGATCAACTGCATTTTGAAAAGGCCAAGCAGAAACACTTCTTTTCGAGACAGCGAGTATTCGAACAGGGTGAGTGAGCGGGAAAGCTTCTGGCTTACTTGGCCCATCAGGATGCTAGGCCGCCTGTGGTGGTATCCTTGTTGGATCCACTAAACGCACCTATAACGGACCCGTTATCAGTAGCTGCGGCATTTCGATCTTACTACACCAATCTATATGCCTCCCAGGTAATTGTCACTACGCAGGAGACTCAGGCCTTCCTGCAAAATATACCCTTCCCACAGCTGTCTGAAACACAGGTAACAGACCTAGAGGCCCCCATTAGTATAGATGAGATTGCACTTGCAATAGCATCCCTGGCACCAGCTAAAGCTCCAGGCCAAGATGGCCTACCATTAGACTTCTATGCGACCTACTCAGAGGTATTGATCCCTGAACTATTGAAGTTATACAACCATATATTTGACTCAGAAACCATACCTGAATCCCTTCGTTAGGCAGTGATTATAGTGCCCAAGCCAGGCAAAAATCCCCAACACCCTGAATCATACCATCCAATCTCATTGCTTCAGGTGGACACTAAAATATTGGCGAAAGTGCTAGCCACTCGCCTTAACCAAATTATATTATCCCTTATCCATCCTGATCAAACGGGCTTCATGCCTGGAAAAAATATGGCCATGAATATCCGTGGACACTAAAATATTGGCGAAAGTGCTAGCCACTCGCCTTAACCAAATTATATTATCCCTTATCCATCCTGATCAAACGGGCTTCATGCCTGGAAAAAATATGGCCATGAATATCCGTCGACTCCACATGAATCTCCAAGCCTGCCATGAGATAGTAGGATCAAGAGCAGCGATAGCTCTGGACGCCGCTAAGGCGTTTGATTCAGTCAAGTGGGGACACCTATGGGAGTGCTTACGGAGCTTCGGATTTGGTCCTAATTATATCAAATGGGTGAAGCTATTATACTTCTCCCCCGAGGCACGAGTGGCAGTGAATGGGTGGATATTGGACCCCTTCCCTCTCGGACGAGGGACCCGACAGGGATGCCCGCTATCCCCATTACTTTATGCCCTCACCGCAGAACCATTGGCCATCTCACTCAGAATGAATCCGAATATCCATGGTCTTTGGTTAGGGTCTCTTGTGGAAACAGTGAGCCTGTACGCGAATTACATGCTCCTCTATTTAGAGGACATTGGCTCGTCTCTTCAGAATGCCCTTCAGACCATCGAGGACTTTGGGAAACATTCAGGATTGAACATAAATTGGTCTAAGTCACAAATTTTACCCCTAGACCTATCTCCACCAACAAGCAGTTCTGCCTCACCCCCATTGCATAGGGTTTCCTCTATTCAATATCTAGGAGTATGAATCACTAGAGAGCCTAAAGATTATGTTAACAACAACATAGAGCCACTGTTCACCACCCTGAAAACCCGCACGCAATCCTGGACAAGACTTCTGCTGGGAATGATGGGGAGGATTAACCTCACTAAAATGATTCTGTTGCCAAAGTTCCTCTACATGTTTTGGCACTCCCCGGTTTTGATCCCCATTAAAATCTTCAAAATGCTGGACAGTATTCTTAACACTTTTATATGGGGACCCAGCAGACATAAGTTAGCATGGAACACTCTCAAAAACCCAACTTCTTCAGGAGGAGTAGCCCTCCCAGATTTTCATGCATATTATATAGCTGCCCAACTCTCCCATTTTTATCATCTCCACAAAACAGATGAAATTCGATACCAAACCTTAACATGTAAGAAGCCATGCAGTAATACCCACTCTCCCTTACAGGTAATATTCAGAGGCAAAGGAGGCAGAGGGGGTGCCGATAGCCAGAACCTTCTACTATCCCATCACAAACGTATATGGGGAAATTGCGCTTAAATTGACAGGTGCTGACTTTGTTCATTCATAAACATCCCTTTGGCATAATCCTCAACTACAGGAATTGTAGCATCTAAAGGGATACTATACCTACACCAAGTAATTACCCCTCTCGGAGTACGCCACTTTCAATCCCTGAAAGATGAATTTTCAGGGATTGAGACAGCAGTTGAAGTGCTAGCAATTTAGCCAAGCTAGCATTCAACCGCTGGGCATGTGGATGGCTGGGAGCGAACTTCTTTCGGCGGTGCAGCAGCTGGGGCAGGGAAATTTGCCTGGTACAATCTGACGTCGGTGTACCGATAGCAGATTGCCCGCAAGTACTTTGCTGTGACACACCTAATTCTACACCTTCATTCCTCTCAGTGCAGGTTTCAGAGAGGACTGAAGGTATAGTGGGGTTGGAGATCCCAGCTGATGAGGAGCAAGGAGAGGTCCACTTTGCTCTTTGGTGTGGGTCTTTTAGGTACGCTTGCCAATGAACTGCATGGCAGGTCGACATATGTCTGGTCAAGCATGTGGTGCCCAAGCGGGTGTTGTGTTGGCCACGCGAGATACGCTTGAGACATATGTTGCAAATAGCAGCGGTGGGATCTGATGCACTCATCTCAAAAAAGGCCCACACCAAATAACTTTTGGAATAACGCACAGAGACAGAAGCACCCTGCACATGCGGAGCTCTGCGGTGTGATGCAGTCGGTGTGCTGCCCTTAAGCTGGCCCCTGGAGGGCATCCTGCCTCATTGGAGATGTGCCTCCTCCTCCTCCTCTCTCCTATCAGGCACCCACGTGGAGTCAGTGACCTCATCTACCCCTCCCTCCTCATCACTGGAGCAAAGCTGGCAATATGCTGCAGCTGGGGGAACATGACTTCCAGATTGCTGTCCTTCTTGGGTATCCCCTCTCTCTGGGCTCACGTTACTGCCTTCCTCTAGCTGGGTACCATCATCGGAGCCTTAAAAACGCTAGGCATCCTCCTGATGCCTCATGTACCCAACACTGTGGTCAGACAGTTCGGGGGACTCCTCAGGAGGACATGGTGGGGCTAGGGAAGGAGTGACTGATGCCATTGAGCCGAGGGGAAGAGGCCGCATTGGCAGCTGCTTTGCCAGACAAAGTACCCTGAGCCTGGGTGAGAGAGGATGAGGAGGATGAGGACAGCTTGGTCATCCACTCTACCAAGTCATGTTGTGGCTCAACACGGCCAGCTGCCGAAAAAAAGGACAAGCGTGTCCCACACCCACGTGTTGATGAGGATGCACCGTCTCTATGACCAGCACTGTTAACGCTAGACACAGAGCCTGCTTGCCCTCTTTTATTGGCTTGTGACTGTCTGTCTCTCCTTGTTTGCCTTCTAGACATACTAATGGCCTGCGGGGAGATGTAGCTGCACAAAGCTGGGATGTATATATATACTGATACTGCACCTAGCAGAATCAACTGCCTGCCTGTAGTATTATTAGTATGAGAACACCAGCAATTGTCTTCAGGTAGCTTTAGGTGCACATTGTGCAGAGGATGCAGTATGCTAACTGTAAATACTGCAGCTGCCTGCCTGTGGTACTAATAGGATCAGAAGGACACCACCAATTGTTTTCAGGTAACTTTAGGTGCACACTGTGCAGAGGACACAGTACACTAACTGTAAATACTGCAGCTGCCTGCCTGTGGTATTAATAGGATCAGAACAACAGCAATTGTCTTCAGGTATAGCTTTACGTGCACACTGTGCAGAGGATGCAGTATGCTAACTGTAAATACTGTAGCTGCCTGCCTGTGGTACTAATAGGATCAGAAGGACACCACCAATTGTTTTCAGGTAGCTTTAGGTGCACACTGTGCAGAGGACACAGTACACTAACTGTAAATACTGCAGTTGCCTGCCTGTGGTACTAATAGGATCAGAAGACACCAAAGAACACAACCAATTTTCTTCAGGTAGCTTTAGGTGCATACTGTACAGAGGACACAGTACACTAACTATAAATACTGCAGCTGCCTGCCTGTGGTACTAATAGCATCAGAACACCACCAATTTTCTTCAGGTAGCTTTAGGTGCACACTGTGCAGAGGACGCACTACACTAACTCTAAATACTGCAGCTGCCTGCCTGTGGTATTAATAGGATCAGAACAGCAATTGTCTTCAGGTAGCTTTAGGTGCACGCTGTGCAGAGAACGCACTACACTAACTGTAAATACTGCAGCTGCTTTCCTGTGGTACTAATAGGATCAGAACAACAGCAATTGTCTTCAGGTAGCTTTAGGTGCATACTGTGCAGAGGATGCACTACACTAACTGTATATACTGCAGCTGCCTGCCTGTGGTACTAATAGGATCAGAAGAACACCACCAATTTTTTTCAGGTAGCTGTAGGTGCACACTGTGCAGAGGACACACTACACTAACTTTAAATACTGCAGCTGCCTACCTGTGGTATTAATAGGATCAGAACAACAGCAATTGTCTTCAGGTAGCTTTAGGTGCACACTGTGCAGAGGACGCACTACACTAACTGTAAATATTGAAGCTGCTTGCCTGTGGTACTAATAGGATCACAACAACAGCAATTGTCTTCAGGTAGCTTTAGGTGTACACTTTGCAGAGGACGCACTACACTAACTGTAAATACTGCAACTGCCTACCTGTGGTATTAATAGGATCAGAACAACAGCAATTGTCTTCAGGTAGCTTTAGGTGCACACTGTGCAGAGTACGCACTACACTAACTGTAAATACTGCAGCTGCCTGCCTGTGGTACTAATAGGATCAGAACACCACCAATTTTCTTCAGGTAGCTTTTGGTGCACACCTCTTCAGAGGAAGCACTACACTAACTGTAAATACTGCAGCTGCCTGCCTGTGGTATTAAAAGGATCACAACAACAGCAATTTTCTTCAGGTAGCTTTAGTTGCACACTGTGCAAAGGACGCAGTACGCTATCTGTAAATACTGCAGCTGCCTGCCTGTGGTACTAATAGGATCAGCAGAACACCAGCAATTTTCTTCAGGTAGCTGTAAATACTGTAAAAACACCTGCCTGCCTGTCAGTAGGAAGAGAATAACAGGAACAGATCTAGTTAAACTGAATACAGTGTATATATATATATATATATATATATATATATATATATATATATATATATATATACACAACACCTAGAATGCATATATATATATATATATATATATATATATATATATATATATACACAATACACTGTAAGTGCAGCTAACTGACTCGCCTGCCTACTTTATCTAATTTATGTCAAATGACACTGTCTCTCTGTCTATTTCTCCGCCGCTGCAACACACTACACAAGGCGGCCTTATATAGTGTGGGGCGTGTACTAAACCCCCTGAGCCATAATTGGCCAAAGCCACCCTGGCTTTGGCCAATTACGGCTCTCTGTGCAGACGGCGCTGTGATTGGCCAAGCATGCGGGTCATAGTGGATGCTTGGCCAATCATCAGCCAGCAATGCACTGCGATGCCGCAGTGAATTATGGGCCACGACGCGCCACTCGAATTTGGCGAGAACGGCCCATAACGTTCGCAATTCGACAAACGGTCGAACATGCGATGTTCGAGTCAAACATGGGTTTGACTCGAACTCGAAGCTCATCCCTAGTCACAAGGAGTGTAAGAGAACATGAGGCCACACATTGGAAGTGAAGAGGTTTAACCTTAAACTGCGAAGGGGGTTTTTCACTGTCAGGGCACTAGGGATGTTGAACTCTTTTACACAATTGGTGGTGACTGCTGGGAGTATTGATAATTTTAAGAGACTCTAATGGCGTGTACACACGGGCGGACTTTTCGGCATCAAAGGTCCGACGGTCTTTACGACGGACTTTCGACGGACTTTAGATGGACTTCCGACAGACTTTCTAACAAATGGACTTGGCTACAAACGATCACACCAAAGTCCGACGAATTTGTACGTGGTGACGTACGACTGGACTAAAATAAGGAAGTTGATAACCAGTAGCCAATAGCTGCCCTAGCGTCGGTTTTCGTCCGTCGGACTAGCATACAGACGAACAGGACTCGAATAACGTCGGAAAGATTTGAAACATGTTTCAAATCTAAAGTCCATCTGATGTTTGACCGAAAAGGTCCGTCGGAAGTCCGATGAAGCCCACACACGGTCGGATTGTCCGACGGATTCGTTCCGGCGGACGAGTTTAGTCGAAAAGTCCGCCCGTGTGTACACGGCATTAGATGTCTTAAGGAACACAACATACAGGGATAGGGGAAATATAGACACTGACACACGTGCACCTACGCAGGTTGAACTGGATGGACTATTGTCTTTATTCAACATTACCCACTATGATACTATGAAAAGAGAGCAAATCAGGCTCTTTTTTAATACATTCTTTATCAAAGCAATACATTATGTGAGGGTTACCTATAGGAAGTTACCTATAGGGATACAATGTGAGCCCTGCTAGGAGGAGCAGGTGGAAAGGTAAATGGGTTATAGGGAAGGATGTGACACCAAGGAAAGAGTGGAGTAATGAACATAAGAAACAACGGGAGGCAAGAGAGAAAGAGAAAGAAATAAGGACCAAAGGACCATTGGGGGTCAACATATCAGAATATGTTATGCTAATCACCAAATACCCTATTATTTGTTGAAAAAAGCCTCTGTATTCTGCCGTGTTTGTAACTCTGTCTAATAAAGCCATCACATTATTGTGATGTTTATCTAAGTGAGCTGGTGATGGTGAGATTCTCAGTGAGTTTAATATCCTTTGCTCTTTGGAATCACATTGCTTTAGTCAAGGGGAGGTCTACGTGACAGCTAAGAACTGGAAGTGCTCAGAGCTGAGAGCTTCTAATTCACACTTTTTGAAGAGATCAAGGACCAGATGTTCCTCAATCTCCTCCCACTTGCCATCATGATGCTGGTTGTTGCGGTTCTAACCAAAGAGGCAAACTAGTTAAAATAGAAAAATGTGAATGACCCAACTAGGACAGGGGCTTTTGGAGGGACTGCATTTTGACCTCTTGCCTACTGACTATGGGCCTTGGTTTTAAGGGAACACTACCCTTTGGGAGGTGTGTGCCCGGGAACCCTTGAAGTGGTCTTGCTTCAGATTTTAGTCAATGTCTCCCCAAAACACAGGGACTCTGGGAACTGGAGGACCCAGATACATATTTGGGGCTTCTATGCCCAAACCAGCAATGACTGCTTTAGACTATGAGACTCAGAGCACATGTTAAAATGATCAGCTCAAGGCAACCTGATACTGGGGTCTCCTGCTATAGTCTGTTTATTAAGGTGTTAAGTGTCTTTCTGTTAGGTATGTCTCTCCCATTGTGTGCCTCCTAGGTGTGCATTCACATTATTATTATTATTATTACTATTATACAGGATTTATATAGCGCCGACAGTTTACGCAGCGCTTTACAACATTAGGGCAGACGGTACAAGTACAATACAATTCAATACAGGAGGAATCAGAGGGCCCTGCTCGTTAGAGCTTACAATCTAGGAGGGAGGGTCAAGTTATACAAAAGGGTAATAGCTGTGGGGGATGAGCTAATGGGGAAAATAGTGCAGTTATTAGATGGAGGCAGGATAGGCTTCTCTGAAGAGGAAAGTTTTCAGGGATCGCCTAAAAGTGGATAAATTTGGAGACAGTCTGACAGATTGGGGTAGGGAATTCCAGAGGATGGGCGAGGCTCGGAAGAAGTCCTGGAGGCGGATATGGGAGGAGGTGATGAGGGAGCTAGAGAGCAGGAGGTCTTGGGAGGAACGGAGATGGCGATTAGGTTGGTATTTTGAGACTAGGTTAGTGATGTAGCTGGGGGCAGAGTTGTGGATTGCTTTGTAACTTGTTGTTAGTATTTTGAATTTAATTCATTGGGCGAGTGGTAGCCAATGGAGGGATTGGCAGAGAGGGGTAGCAGACACTGAGTGGTTTGTAAGGTGGATGAGTCTGGCAGCAGCATTCATGATGGACTGAAGGGGGGATAGTCTGTTTAAAGGTAAGCCAATGAGGAGTGAGTTGCAGTAGTCAAGGCCAGAGATAACCAGGGAGTGAATCGGGAGCTTTGTGGTTTCATTGGTTAGAAAGGGACGTAGTTTAGAGATGTTGCGGAGGTTGAGGCGGCAAGCTTTGGAAAGTGATTGGATGTGGGGCTGAAAGGAGAGTTCAGAATCCAGGATAACACCTAGCACCCTGACATGTGGGGACGGGTGGATGGTTGTGCCATTGCTCTTGACAGAGAAGTCAGTGGAAGAGGCACGTGGGGGAGAAAATATTATAAGCTCGGTTTTGGACAAGTTGAGTTTGAGGAAGTGGTGTGACATCCATACAGCTTCACATTGTTAATTGAGTCACCTATTGTTTCTGTCTGTCTAATCATCTCTATGAGATGTTATTAATATCGTGGCCACTTTACCTTGTTGTGGAACCAGTGTGGGATGTTATGTGTTTATGCTTATAATAATGTGTAATGTACTTTGCATTCAGGGTTGTAGGTGCTGAACTGTCTGGGTGGCTAGTTGTTAATTAGATCACTGTCAGCTATTAGTTGCTAGATGTGGATTAGCATTATGTGCATGTTGATGGTCCCTAGCTATGTTAATTATATTCCTGTTTACGGTTTGTATTGTTAGGGCAATGTGATCAGGCACTACCTGAAATTTTGTGCTATATAAATTCTGTGTGAGTTTTCAATAAAGTGAGTTCCAGTTTGCATCTGAGCTAGTGTCGTATAGTCTTGGGTCCTCTCAGTTACAATACCTGGTTGCTGGGTCCAGACTGGAGGAAGCTATATCTTGATGGAAGCACCCAAGTTGGGTGCTTGATGGTTCCATCCCAGAAGTCATTTGCCGTTGGCTAAACTACATCCCTATTTAGCTTTGTAAATCAAAGAACAAATTAAAGTTTATTTTTCTGATTATAATGTAAGGAATATGGTAAACACTACATAATATTAATAATAATAAGTAATTGTAAAAAAAAAAAAAATCTGGGAAGCCTCATATACCTCACAAACCTTTTACAGACAAAAAAAACAAAATAAAGTGTATATTTTTTCACTGATAACGTAAAGGAATATTGTACATACTACACAGATAGTGTTTCAACAATCTTGTAGATAACATTTTGAGAATGACACCCCGCATGCAGTTTTGCAACCCATAATATCTACATTTAGATGTATATATGTAACATAAAAAGTAACACACATTCCAGTAACACCACAGACAGACACTTTTGGTTAATGTTACCAGATTTTTAAAATAAAAATCCTGGGACATCGTACTGACCATGCCCACTTTTTTTTACCACACCTAGAAATACACACATCCACTTGTATACCCACCATGAGCAGGGAAACAATGCAGCCCACAGCATGCCACAGTAAAGTGTAGGTGTGGCCAAACTGTGGTAATAGTGGGAGCGGCTTAAAGGGTTATGGTTAAATAAAACCTGAGCCTACTCTGGTATGGCTTAAGATTGCATAGTGTACTGCACACAGGTCAGGAGAGTGCAACGTACAGAGTGCAGGGGACAGGAAGTTGTAATGCATGGAGTGCAGGGGTCAGTAGTGTGGTCATAAGTGTGTAACATACAGAGTACAAGGGTCAAGGGTATGTATTACACAGAGTCAAGAGGTCACAAATGCATGACACACACATTGCAGAGGTCAAGAGCAGTTAACGCACAGAAAGCAGAGGTCAGCAGTGCAGGGGTCAGGAGTAAGTAGTACATAGAGTTCAAGTAGAAAAAAAAACGCGCTAGGTCAAAAATAATAAACATTGAAACATATGTGGAAATATTGACATTTCACAGCAACTGTAAACCAAAAATATAATAAAGTCCAAAAGCAGCAGCTCACAATGTGACAACACAAGTATAATGTATAAAAGGAAAAAAAAAGGCTGCGCTACAAATGGGAAATCCATACAGTGGTTCTTGGATGGACGATAATAGTTAAATCAAATGACAAACACCCAGGTGAATCGGAATAACAAACATGCCACCACCTGAAGAAAAACCTGCTTACCAGCTAGCAGGTAAATCAGGCAATTGGCTTAAACCCAGCCAGGGCCTTTCCTCATAAGGGGGATCCGCTGACGGACTGACGGACAGGTTGGATGCAGGATGATATAGATAGGATAATCAGACTCCTCCCGGCAGCACAAGACTTAACCAGACCTCAAGACCCAGCCACATATAGAGGAAGAGAGACCATCCATAGCGTAATACTGTCACAATTAGCAATTTATTAAAAAGTAATGCACTTACATGAAGTTAAAATGTCAAAGATCAAATACAGAGCTGGCCGGCTGTACACAAAATCCCGTCCTCCTAACGTGGGAGCGTGGTGACGTCAACACGTGTCCTCGCCCAATGGGATTTACCTGCTAGCTGGTAAGCAGGTTTTTCTTCAGGTGGTGGCACGTTTGTTATTCCGATTCACCTGGGTGTTTGTCATTTGATTTAACTATTATCGTCCATCCAAGAACGACTGTATGGACTTCCCATTTGTAGCGCAGACTTTTTTTTTTTTCCTTTTTCCATAGAGTTCAAGGGTCATGAGTAAATAGTGCACAGAGTGCAGGGGTCAAGAGTAAGTAACACACAGAGGTACTAAGATCGGTGGTCAGTAATGCAAAGAGCACAGGGGACAGGAGCAAAGAATAGAGGTCGGGAATAAGTAATGCACCCAGTGCATAGCTTGGGAATGCAAATTTTTCACACACGATAAAACCTACAGTTTTGGCTATAAAATTACTTAAAACACCAGAAGATTATACTGTTTATTTTCTGATCACAGAGGCTTTTAAGAATAAGTAGATGGTAGTAAAATTTGTTATGTTGCATTATATTTACTCAACTGTTTATCAAATCTACATTTAGAGGGAAAAAAACACCAAAATGAATTTTATTGTACACAAACACAATTAAATCCCCATTTTTCATACAGAATAAAATATGAAGTAAATACTGTATACACTATACAATATTTCAAGCCTCAAAATTGCATGCACCTGCAAAAAATTGTCATACCCCAAATTATCAATAGGTGGTTCTTTAAATGCTTTTACAGTTCAGTTTAGAGTAAATGAGGGAACTAGAATTATAGCTCTCACTTCAACGTCTGTGGCAATATATAATGTGTTTGCATACATGTTTTTGCCTGTTACATTTGCACTTTTGGGTGTTCGCAGGTTGATTGGGTTATTTTTAATTTATTTTGTATTTTTAATAAATTTAATATATCTCTTTTATTTACATTTTATTTAATATTTACCTTTATTGCTTTAAAAATGTACCTAACAAGCTCTGTATGTGATAGCACTGGGCAGGTTACAGGTACTCCTTATTGGGACATCAAGGCTCTATTAGATACCTAATGTATCCCCTGCATGAGGACTTCCGGCTTTATACACAGCAGGAGACATCAGAGAACAGATGTAGTTGGCGCAGACCAGCACGATATGGTAATGTTGTAAAGTATAATAATAGTTTTGTATTTACAGTGGGGAGAACAAGTATTTGATACACTGCCGATTTTGCAGATTTTCCTACTTACAAAGCATGTAGAGGTCTGTAATTTTTATCATAGGTACTCTTCAACTGTGAGAAACGGAAACTAAAACAAAAATCCAGAAAATCACATTGTATGATTTTTAAGTAATTAATTTGCATTTTATTGCATGACATAAGTATTTGATGCATCAGAAAATCAGAACTTAATATTTGGTACAGAAATCTTTGTTTGCAATTACAGCGATCATACGTTTCCTGTAGTTCTTGACCAGATTTGCACACACTGCAGCAGGGATTTTGGCCCACTCCTCCATACAGACCTTCTCCAGATCCTTCAGGTTTCGGTGCTGTTGCTGGGCAATACGGACTTTTAGCTCCCTCCAAAAATGTTTTATTCGGTTCAGGTCTGGAGACTGGCTAGGCCACTCCAGGACCTTGAGATGCTTCTTACAGAGCCACTCCTTAGTTGCCCTGGTTGTGTGTTTTGGGTCGCTGTCATGCTGGAAGACCCAGCCACGAACCATCTTCAATGCTCTTACTAAGGGAAGGAGGTTCTTGGCCAAGATCTTGCAATACATGGCCCCATCCATCCTCCCCTCAATACGTTGCAGTCGTCCTGTCCCCTTTGCAGAAAAGCAGCCCCAAAGAATAATGTTTCCACCTCCATGCTTCACGGTTGGGATGGTGTTCTTGGGGTTGTACTCATCCTTCTTCCTCCAAACACGGCGAGTGGAGTTTAGACCAAAAAGCTCTATTTTTGTCTCATCAGACCACATGACCTTCTCCCATTCCTCCTCTGGATCATCCAGATGGTCATTGGCAAACTTCCGATGGGCCTGGACATGCGCTGGCTTGAGCAGGGGGACCTTGCGTGCGCTGCACGATTTTAATCCATTACGGTGTAAGTGTGTTACTAATGGTTTTCTTTGAGACTGTGGTCCCAGCTCTCTTCAGGTCATTGACCAGGTCCATGTAGTTCTGGGCTGATCCCTCACCTTCCTCATGATCACTGATGCCCCACGAGGTGCGATCTTGCATGGAGCCGCAGACCAAGGGAGATTGACCGTCATCTTGAACTTCATCTATTTTCTAATAATTGCGCCAAGCCGATTGCCTATTGTCCTGTAGTCCATCCCAGCCTTGTGCAGGTCTACAATTTTATCCCTGATGTCCTTACACAGCTCTCTAGTCTTGGCCATTGAGGAGAGGTTGGAGTCTGCTCGATTGAGTGTGTGGATAGGTGTCTTTTATACAGGTAACAAGTTCAAACAGGTGCAGTTAATACAGGAGTGGAGAACAGGAGGGTTTCTTAACCACTTCAGCCCTGGTCCATTTGGCTGCCAAATGATCAGGCCACTTTTTGCGATTCGGCACTGCGTCACTATAATTGACAATTGCGTGGTCGTGCGGCGTGGCTCCCAAACAAAATTTACGTTTTTTTTTACCACAAATAGAGCTTTCTTTTGGTGATATTTGATCACCTCTGCGGTTTTTATTTTTTGCGCTATAAACAAAAATAGAGAGACAATTTTGAAAAAAAAGCAATATTTTTTACTTTTTGCTATAATAAATATCCCCAAAAAAATATATAAAAAAAAATTTTTTTCCTCATTTTAGGCCAATATGTATTCTTCTACATATTTTTGGTAAAAAAAAAAAAAACGCAATAAGCGTTTATTGATTGGTTTGCATAAAAGTTATAGCGTCTACAAAATAGGGGATAGTTTTATGGCATTTTTATTAATAATTTTTTTTTTACTAGTAATGGCGGGGATCAGCGATTTTTATCGTGACTGCGACATTATGGCGGACACATCGGACAATTTTGACACATTTTTGGGACCATTGGCATTAATACAGCAATCAATGCTATAAAATTGCATTGATTACTGTAAAAATGTCACTGGCAGTAAAGGGGTTAACCACTAGGGAGCGGGGAAGGAGTTAAGTGTGTCCTAGGGAGTGATTCTAACTGTCTGGGGGATAGGCTAGCAGTGACATGACACTGATCGCTGCTCCCGATGAGAGGGAACAGACGATCAGTGTCCTGTCACTAGGCAGAACGGGGAGATGCTGTGTTTACACTGGCAACTCCCCGTTCTTCAGCTCCGTGACACGATCGCAGGCACCTGGTGGACATCGAGTCCATGGGTCCCGCGAGCACGGTCACGCAGCTCGCGGCAGGCGCGCGTGCTGCGGGAGATTCAAAGTGACATACAGGTACGTTACTTTGCCCAGCCATGCCATTCTGCTGACGTATATCGGCGTAAGCCGGTCTTTAAGTGGTTAAAAAAAAAATAGCAGGTCTTACTAGTTGGTAGGTGATCAAATACTTATGTCATGCAATAAAATGCAAATGAGTTTTTTAAAAATCATACAATGTGATTTTCTGGATTTTTGTTTTAGATTCCGTCTCTTACAGTTGAAGAGTACCTATGGTAAAAATTACAGACCTCTACATGCTTTGTAAGTAGGAAAACCTGCAAAATCGGCAGTGTATCAAATACTTGTTCTCCCCACTGTATAAATTGTATATGTATATACAATTTTATATGTATATTATTTATATATATATATATATATATATATATATATATATATATATATATATATATATATATATATATATATATATAAAATTTAAAATGTATTTATCAGCAATCAGCTTCAGGGATCTGGTACCCATGCTGCTCCAGGACTGGCTTAAAGATGAGCCATTCAAGTGTATCAGGGGACAGGTGGATGCATTTTTTTTGTCACAAAACCACCTGCTGCACCAAATGCCCTCTCTAAAAGGACCCTTGCCAAAGGGCAGCCCAGCAACACAATTGCATACTGGATAAGCTCTGGCTAGTGTTCCATCCTGGACACCCTACAGTCCAGTGGGTGATCGGTTCTAAGGGCATTTGCCAGGTCAGGGCAATACTTTGAAAAGAAGGACATTAAAATCCAACTCTATGGAAAAATCCTCCCTTGCAGTGGGGCTGTCCTTAGTGTTGCTGAGGACAATGGTTGTTCTCAAAGATCCAAGGAAGGACCTATAAGTAGTTCAAAAGGTGTGAAGAGGGAATGGGGCAGCCAGCGGTTTCTCCTACAAAACACTTTATTGAACAGTATATAGAAAAAATAGACAAATTTTAATCATAGTTAATAGGCAATAGACAATAATTAAAAGTCGACAACGTTGTCATACATAAAAGACATGCCTGGGTGTACAGCCACATCCAGCAGGATGTGTGGGGTCTGAAGGAGTCCCAGGTAACTGCCGTGGTGTCAGCCCTTACATGGCCGTACAACCCACAGTGGACATCTGGGCTCCTTAATTCCCCAAATGGACTGGATCAGCTGGTCAGGGACCTGTATGTAACAGCATACACTGATGTTCCTGCAATTGTTGGCTATAATTGAATTACCCATTGAAAGTGTGGGTAGAAGCTAAGATGAACCAGATCCAACGGTTATAAACCAATAATGCAAGTCACCGCTGTAGGTATTGGCAGTCCTGTGTGGTGTAGGTGACAGTTTATAGGTCTTCATTATGGCAGTCTATATTTGTGCATGTAGACACATGCAAATGCTGGTGGATTGAGGCTAAACATCCACTGAAACATGCAAATCCTGGTGGATTAAGACTAAACTCATGCAGTGACCTTAATGGGGGGACACTGTCCTAATTGGGTTCACACTGGCAGTGTTTGTAACTATTAAATCACATCTGTCTAACAAGTAAGTGGCACTATTCCCCGCTGGGGATAATGCACGGTTCTGGGAACAGCCACAGGTGAGTACACTCAGCCCACGCTCTCCTCTATGTGTAGGATCGCCTTTTTGGCAACATTGTTTCCCAGAGTTAAAAGACGAACAAATGGGAGCCTCGGATCAGTGTGGTAGCCTTGGTCAGAGTCTCAGGTCAGTGTGGTAGCCTCAGTATCTGGATCACAGGTTGCTGCATATGCATAAGCTTCCATGTAAAGTGGTGGCGCTGGGCAGTGAGATGTCATCAACCGCAAAGGGTGGTCATGTCCTCAGGCATGTGGGGACGATCAGACCTACATGTTTCACCTAGAGGTCACCTGGGCTCCTTCAGGGTATCGCGAAAACCATTTTTCTCGCTTTAAATAGTATGAATGGTGTCTCCTTAACAGGATATCCGCTGATGTCACACCTGATCAAATCTTTAACCCTTTACAGGTTCCTAAGTGGTGTGTTCACAGTTAATTTATTGCCATCTTGTGGCCAAGTTGATTATAACAACATTTATTAGTTCACATATGTGCAAAAAGTACATTTAGGGGTATACAAATGTCCCGTAATATCACGGGTAAAAGTCTAGTACTATCTTGTGACCATCTGCATCTATACAGCATACAATATGCACACAGATACATTAAATTGAACAGTATGTTTCATGCACAAATTTTGTTGACATGAGTTAGGTATAGAGTAGGTGGTGAGGAGATACAACTCAGACATGTATATAGGTATAGGTATAAATCTATCTCACCCCAATAGCTTAGTGTTCTGTGTGTGGGGATAGAGAACAAGGTCATGCTCGTTTTAGAGTTCAAAGTTTGAGGAACACCTGCAAGTTCAATTCAGTGTTCAAGCCCCTGGGCACCAGTGTCCCCAGGCAGAAAATCCATTCTTTTTCACACTGAAGAAGTACAGTGTAGAAGTCGCCCCTTCTGCTTGATAGTTTCGGGGCACAGAATCCTTTTACTTTCAATCCTTTTAATTGGCCCTTATGGTATTGCATGAAATGCTGAGCTAGTGGGGACTCATTATCCTTCACCCTGATTTTTGAAAGGTATTCCCCGATGTGGATTTTCAAGGGCCGTTTTGTCTTACCCACATAGTATTTGTGGCAGGGCACTCAAATATATAGAGTACCCGGCTTGTGCCGCAGTTAATGAATTGCTTAATCTTGTAAGAGATTAAATGGTCCACATTATTAAATATGTCTGTCCATTCTACATATCTACATATATGACATTTTCCACAGGGGTACATGCCTTTTAATTCCAGCGGATACGATGAATTCTGAGTGTACAAGCTCAAATGAAATATTTTTTGCCCTTTTAGCTACCATCAGGGATCTAGGCCCAACTATATCTGCCAGCTGTGGTGATCGGGTTAGTATGTGCCAATGTCTTCTGAGTATGGCGCGTACCTCTTACCATTGTGTGCCAAAGGGAGTCATGATCCTAACTTGGTCATTAAGACCAATGTTTTCTGGTTTTCTTTGCTTCACAATGAATTCTTCTCTTGGTCTTTGGAATGCCTGTTTTTTAGAGTTCCTCAACATTCTATGTGGGTAATTCCTTTCCCAGAATCTCCCATATAGCTCAGTAGCTTCTCGTCTGTAATCCGAGAGCAGTTCCGGCAGATCTGAAGAAACTAACCGTTTGGTATTTCTATTATTAATGATTGTGGGTGATGGCTCCTTGCTTCCAGGAGGATCTTGGCACCTGTCTCCTTCCTGTATGTTGTTGCATTCCAAGAAATTGCAGTCCAAGAAATGCGCTGTGGCAGCCAGGTCCCAGGTGTGGGGTATAGATGTATATAGCGATTATACATCTATCCTCACCAAAATGACATCTGGCGGGACCCCCACTGAGGAGATCCTGGCCAGCACATCCCTGGTATCCTGAACATAGAAAGGCAACCCCATGACCATCTCTTTTAAAAGGGTGCTGAGGTATTTTCCAATATGCTCAAGTGGGCCTTGTATTGCTGAGATATTCGGCCTACCTAGGGGATTTTGCATAGATTTATGTATCTACAGGATCACGTAAATTGTAGGCGTGTTGTACTCGGTGACCCTTAAGTATTCATTTTCTTTCTTAGAGATAAGATTTGCCTCATAGGCTAGTGAGAGCTTATAGTTTAGTTCCTTCACTAGGGTTGGGAAGGGGTTGGTTCCCATTTTTTCATATGTAGATTGATTGTTTAACTGCCTCTTTATTTCTTTCTCATAATGTTCTTCTGATAATAGAACAACTTGGCTTTTCTTGATGATCAAGTTGGGCGCTTCCCTTAGTTCTCGAAGGGCTTGGTGTTCTTCTGGATCAAGGTTATCACTGCTCTAAACTTTCCAATTTAGGTGGGAAAGGTCTTCCTGAACCAAGTCTAATGCCCCGTACACACGGTCGGATTTTCCGATGGACAATGTCCGATCGGAGCGTGTTGTCTGAAATTCCGACCGTGTGTGGGCTCCATCGGACATTTTCCATCGGATTTTCCGACACACAAAGTTGGACAGCAGGAGATAAAATTTTCCGACAACAAAGTCCGATCGCGTCAATTCCGACCGTGTGTGGCCTGTTCCGACGCACAAAGTGCCACGCATGCTCAGAAGAAATTCCGACACGGGACAGCTCGTTCTGGTAAACTTAGCGTTCGCAATGGATACAGCACTTTCGTCACGCTGCAATGTTCAAAATGGTTTAATACAGCGCACTCTCTTCTTCTTTATAATGTGACAAGAATCTCACATCTGACAACATATTTTTTTTTTTTTTTTTGACTTTAATGTAGATTCTTTTTTTGTGTTTCTCTTTTTTAATTTTGTTTTTTGGTGATTTTGATTAGTACTCCCGAAAATGTTTGTGTGTTTTTTGTGACAAGTTCCCACAACACCATTGATATGTTGTTCTATTTAATCTGTAGGAGCATAGGCGTCACCAGGGGGGGATATCGAGGCTGGAGCCCCGAATGTGGAGCCCATAGCCCCGAGTCTCAGCGGCGGGTGTGGAGGAGAGAAGAGCCGGCGGGTCGTGGCTGCGGCGGACGGCATTGGAGGTGGAGGAGGGACGATCAGGCATGTACAGGCACTGAGCCATCGGACTGCCACCTCCCCCCCACCCCACCACCGCTCACATCGTCTCCCTGCTTAGTTATGCAGCGTGGCTGCATATAGACATGATCCTAGGAGTGGACACTGATAAGCTTATCGTACGATCCAGAAGTCATGCAGCCGCACACAGCTGTGACATGAACTTCCTGGGCACTCGTTCTCTTGTTCTTTCCTTCCCCCGCTCTTCATCCTGTCTGCTGCCGCGGAGAATCTAGATGAGAGCGGGGGAAGGAAAGAACAAGAGAACGAGTGCCGAGGAAGTTCATGTCACAGCTGTGTGCGGCTGCATGACTTCTGGATCGTACGATAAGCTTATCAGTGTCCACTCCTAGGATCATGTCTGTATCCTATCTAAGCAGGGAGAGGAGGTGAGTGCTGGGAGGGGGGATAGAGCAGCATGGGGGGGGGCATAGAGGAGCACGGGGACCAGAGCAGGGGGGGGGGACCAGCAGAGCACATGTGGGACCAAAACAGCATTCGGGGGATCAGCGGAGCATGCAGGGAACCAGCGCAGCACACAGCACGCGGGGGACCAGAGGAGCACAGGGGGACCAGAGGAGCACAGGGGGACCAGAGGAGCACAGGGGGACCAGAGGAGCAAGCGGGGGACCAGAGGAGCAAGCGGGGGACCAGAGGAGCACGCGCGGACCAGAGGAGCACGCGGGGGACCAGAGGAGTACAGACGGACCAGAGGAGCACGCGGGGGACCAGAGGAGCACAGGCGGACCAGAGGAGCACACGGGGGACCAGAGGAGCACGCGGGGGACCAGAGGAGCACGCGAGGGACCAGAGATGCACAGGCGGACCAGAGGAGCACGCGGGGGACCAGAGGAGCACGCGGGGGACCAGAGGAGCACGCGGGGGACCAGAGGAGCACAGGGGGACCAGAGAAGCACAGGGGGACCACAGGAGCAAGGGGGACCACAGGAGCAAGGGGGACCAGAAGATCTGGCATGGGTGAGACCTGTCAAAGTTGGCCGGTCTGGATGAAGTCCAGGGCCAAATTTTTGTCTCAGTCCAGCCCTGGAGACGAGCAGGCGGACAAGCAGAGATGACATCATCTCTTTCCGCCCGCCCGTCACCACTCTTCAGCTTTCACAGCTGGGACTTCAATGTGGGAGCGATGTGCGGTGGGGAGCAGAGAGATGATGTCATCTCTCACTGCCTGCCACACATCAGCGCTCTTCTGCCCTCACTAAATGGGCCTCTTCAATGTCGGAGGTGTGATGGGGAGCAGAGAGAATAAATCATCTCTCACTGCCCGCCCTGCATCTCCGCTCTCCTGCCCTCACTAAATGGGCCAGTGCTGCCAGCCTGCCACCAATGCAGCGAGAATGCACATCTGGTGGCACTGGCTGGCATAGCAAGTGACAATCTGCAAATGGTAGCAAGTGACAATCTGCTAATGGTGGCAAGTGACAATCTGCTAATGGTGGCAGGTGACATGGCAAGTGACAATCTGCAAATGGTGGCAAGTGACAATCTGCAAATGGTGGCAAGTGACAATCTGCAAATGGTGGCAGGTGATGTGGCAAGTGACACGCCCAGGGCTCCCACTGATTCTGCATTATGGTGAGTTGAACCACTTCATTATATATTACAATATAACAATAGAAACAATGCGCTTTGATCACTCTGACACCATATCAACCATGGTGCCATGATGATTGAAACGCCAACACCAGCCTTCTTTTGCCCGCAAAAAATTGCTTACCACCGGCGTGCACCCCCCCCCCCCCGGTTGGTGACCGCTGCTATGGGCTCTAGCCTCAGATCTTTTTCAGACCTAGCAACGCCCCTGTGTAGGAGATTGTTTGGTGTTGTTGTCCCTTGTTAATTTCACATTGTACTTTAGAAATATACCTGAATCCTCACCAACAAACTGTCTTTTTTGGATGAAAACACACACAGGAGAGTAGAATTTACCTAAAAAAATTTTATTAAGGGGTCACAACTATAAACAAAGAGGGAGGCAACGCTGGAGAAACTGCAGAAGTGGGCGAAGCCTTGGACCCCCAGGGCAGACATCAATTATTTAAAAGCAAAATTGGTGGTCTGAGGAGTCCTTATCTAAGGGAGGGCAGTCTGGTCCAGAAGTCCCAGAGATCCGGAAAGCAGCAGATGACATCTATGTCCCCAGGCTGTGGTCATACGAGAGACTGCATCTTCTGTCAGACCAGACTGAACCCAGGGTCATCACTCTTTGGTCTTCCTTCCACGCTTCCTTCCAGCCTTTGGCTGTGGTGGTGGAGTTGTGGCAGCAGGAGGAGGAGGAGGAGGAGGATCGTCGATCTCAATGACATCCGTCTTGTGTGTCAGCTCCCCACTCTCCCCCTTACGTAGGACTTTATAAATCGTTGGCCCTCCTGCATGCCCTGCAATTTGGTGGCAGCCATGCAGGCAAAGGCCTCTTCAGGACTGGGGAAGGCTCTGAGGGACGCCGAAGCCTCCTGGATCAGCCTGTATGCTGAATCCTGCACAGGACTGGGAGTCATCTTCCTGGCTCGTTTATGTGGCAGGCGGAGGGGAGGAACCTGAGACTCAGTCAGGCTGCGACTTGTCCCAGGCTTTTCTTGGCTGCCACTTAGCCCCGTCTCCTCCTGGCTGCCACTAATCCCCGCCTCCTCCTGGCTGACACTAATCCCCGCCTCCTCCTGACTGCCACATTCCACAGCCTCCTCCTGGCTGAGGTCTTCCTGTGTATGAAAAAGGGACATAGTTTTAGTATTGTTTTCATCAATCACACACAATTTTCACCTCCTGACTGCTGCAAATTGAATGTTAACAAATATAACTGACTATCATTCTGAGCTCAGCATTTTGCATTCTTGTCCCAATTTTGGGTGCCTACTACTGTCTATTGATATGTAAAACACTTTTTTTAATCAGCAATTAGTGATCAATACTAACATCTAGTAAACATCATTTCTTTATTGCCCAGAAATCTGTAGAAGAATGCTATACCTGACTCCAGCTGGGCTCCTCCACTTCTTCCTGGCTGGAAGGCCCAGGTTGGACATCAGAAGCCTCAGCTGGGATGGAAGGAAGTGTGGAAGGAAGAGTAGAGAGGGATTCCCTGACTTCAGTGTGGTCTGAAAGAAATCGCAGTCTCTCGTAGTACCACAGCCTGGGGACATAAACGTCATCTGCTGCAGCTCCGGACCTCTGGGAATCTGTGACCTTCTTGCGCTCCCTCAGATATGTGCTCCTCAGGCCACCAATTTTTGCTTTTAAATAGGGGATGGTTGCTGTGGGGACCACTGGCTTCCCCAACTCCAGCAGTTTCTCCAGCGCTGCCTGCCTCTTCTGTTTATGGTTATAGTGGGGGTGTCTCACCTGCCACAGACAGGGCAGCTCCCTGTACTTGTCAATGAACAGGGGCAGGAAATTGTGGTTGTTAAACCCATCCATTTTCTCTGCAAGACACAACACAAGACAAACCCTAATGTCAGGCCAAACTCCCCTAATCTTGTTACAATATAGGCTTCCATTTCGAAGCAGTATAGGCCCAAGTTTAGATCCTACCTTCGTTAGCACGATCGGCGTCTCCGATGCTCCTTCCTCCGCTCACAGATCGTACGTAAGACGCGCGCGTTACGATTTATACACACTGCCCATGCGTATAACTCCGCCCGCCCCTGACGTTCTTTCTATTCTATTCCCCGCCCCTTTTCGTTCGGCGCAGTGGAGGAAGAGCACATGGCGGATAGACAGCAGGATCGTGCTAATTACAGCAACGAGGAGGAGGAGGAAAGGCCGGAGCCTGAAACGTCCCGATCCAGAAGGAGATTAAAGGACTCAAATATGTCCTTTGGGGAGATGTTGGAGATGGTGGACATCCTGAAGAAGGCCGACTATGATGGAAAGTATGGGCCTTACCCCAACCCCAATATACGAAAGGCCAAGATCATGGCAAAAGTGGTCAGGAGTCTGCACCGGAAATTCGGGGTACGACGATCGAAACATCAGCTCAAGAAGCGGTGGTCGGACCTGAAATTACGAGAACATGAGCAGTACAGAAAGATCCGGAGAGTGCTGCAAAAAAGTAAGTAGTTGTGCTGTGTTCCTATTCTTTATGTTTATTACGTACGTGCTGCTCCATGTGCTTTTAGGAACTGTTGTACAGTTTAAAATGTCAACTTTCATGTTCATGGGCACATTATTCGTTCGGATCACATATTTTTATTTCGGACGATAAAATACCATTGTTTAGGCCATATGCATTTGGCCACCATTTTGACGCCCTATACTTGTCTTCAAAGAATTGGGTTGTGTAGATGGCTTTATTAATAGAATGAAATGCAAACTAGATTGTGTGTAAGGAGAGGACACTCAGCAGCTGTTTTCACATCTGGACACTGGAGCACTAGTGTGGGACCCCAGAACACCATTTTTATTAGGGGGGCCACACAGGTGCTCCAGTGTATACTATAGGGGGGGATACATCTGTGAAGCTTGTACAAAACAGGTAAAGTATTGCAGGTTGACAAAGGACACTAAAAAAGCTACATGTTGGAACTCTGCTAAAATAGATCATTGTACCCCACTTCCAAGCAATGTTTCATCTTTATAGTTCTGACATTAAATATCTGTGTGCTAATTATACCATTTTTGTTTTACATAGGGAAGAAAAGACTCGGAGGACACCCCTCATCCGAGGAGACCAGAGCCCCCCCCTCTGGAAGAAGGGGAAATCCCCCCAACACAAGATGAGCAGGAGGAAGAAGACGTGGTGGAACTAGTCACCACAACAGGTGAGTGTCTGCAACCACAGGCTCAGATAAGAGATGGATGGCGGCATTTTTTTTAGACCTAATTTATTTTGGGTTTCCTCTCTTTGTAGGTGATCGTGAGGTTGTGGATGAAGATCCTTTCACATCCGAAAGTGCCCAGATCCTGATCGGGGAGATCATGGGGTGTAATTTACAATTGGAAAACATCAAGCAAAACATCAATGATGTTATTCCAAAATATAAAAACATCATTGATGTTTTGGGGCGAGTTTAAAAGCCCTCCAAATCACTTTCTTCTTTTGTGTGCTACATTGTGCTAAATGTTTTTGTGATTTTTCCCAAAGCCAAATTTGGAGGATGCACACAGTGTGTCAACATGTGCTATCTGCCATCACGGGAGATCAATGGACGCGTTTTGGGGGTGCAACCCCTTCCTCAATAATAAAGTAGCTGAGAGGAAGGGGTTTCTCCCCCAAAACACGTCCCTTGATCCCCCATGATGCATCTTCCAAATTTGGCTTTTCCTGGGGTGACTTCACCCCATCTGAACGCGATATCAAACACAGCTCATAAATACTCATGTCTGATATTACCTTCAAATTCTATCAAAAGTGAACTTTGTAAGTTCAAGATTTGTGTCTTTCTTGTTGGTTTTACACATGCCTGTTTTATCTTAAATGGACATTTATATTTTTGATAATGCTACCCCAAAAATTGTTATACAACAAACATGTTGGTTTGTTTGAAAAACCTTTTCTAAATGCACATGTGATTGTGCAGGTATTAAAAAGTTTGTTCATCAAGAATGTGTGGATTATTGTGTCAACGCTAAAACACTTTGGTGGTGATGTAATTGGTGTTTTCTGTGAAAATGGGGGTTAGTTCCTAAGGGTAAATCTTCTTTGCACTACAAGTGCAGTTTCATTGCAGTTTCAAGTGCACTTGTAGTGCAAAGTGTCTTTGCCTTTAGTAAATTACACCCAACAGTGCTTTGTATAAGGTTACACAATCACGCCATTTTCTAGACTCCACACATTTCTGTCAGGGTCAACATGTGCTATCTGCCATCACGGGAGATCAATGGACGCGTTTTGGGGGTGCAACCCCTTCCTCAATAATAAAGTAGCGGTGAGGAAGGGCTTTCTCCCCCAAAACACGTCCCTTGATCCCCCCTGATGGCAGATAGCACATGTTGACATTGGGAAATTGGTGTGCATCTTCCAAATTTGGCTTTTCCTGGGGTGATTTCCCCCCATCTGAACGCAATATCAAACACAGTTCCTAAATACTCATGTCTGATATTGCCTTCAAGTTCTACCAAATGTGAACTTTGTAAGATCAAGATTTGTGTCTTTCTTGTGGGTTTTACACAGGCCTGTTTTCTATAAAATGCACATTTTGATTTTGGATAATGAAACCACAAAAATTGTTATACAACAAACATGTTGGTTTGTCAGAAAAACCTTGGGTAAATGCACATGTGATTGTGCAGGTATTAAAAAGATTGTTAATCAAGAATGTGTGGATTATTGTCTCAACGCTACAACACTTTTGGGGTGATGTAATTGTTGTTTTATGAGAAAATGGGGGTAATTTCCTAAGGGCAAATCCACTTTGCACTACAAGTGCAGTTTCAGTGCAGTTGCAAGTGCACTTGTAGTGAAAAGTGTCTTTGCATTTAGTAAATAACAGCCAACAGTGCTTTGTATAAGGTTACACAATCACGACATTTTCTGCACTCCACACATTTCTGTCAGGGTCAGCTCAAACAAACACAAGCAGTAAATGTCCACAAAGAAGAGCCTGGGGGGAGATGCCTGTCGAGAACTTGAGGTCCTGCAGGCTTCTCCCTGTGGCCAAATACCGCAAGGTAGCGACCAACCTCTGCTCCGCAGTGATGGCTTGCCTCATGCAGGTATCCTGCCTGCTGATATAGGGGGTCAGCGAAGCCAACAAACTGTGAAACACGGGGTCCGTCATCCTGAGAAAGTTCCTGAAATCATCAGGATTATTCTCACGGATCTCACAGAGCAAAGGCATATGACAGAACTGGTCACGCTGAAGCAACCAATTCTTGGTCCATGAACTCCTCCCCATCCTGTTCATGGACTGGACTTGTGTCAAGGTCAGGACCCCAACACCAAGCCCCCGCACAGCAAGAACTCTACGAGGAGTACGCATACGAAACATGGCTAGAAAACGGTCGGCTGCTCAGAACGAAGTAACAGAACGCACTGAAGAACAGCAAGGCCTGTGAAGAGCGACCTGAAAAACAGCAACGAGCAGGCAAGATCACACAGAAAACTCTGATACGAACTGACTGCACGCACTGAAGAGCAGATACAAACCCACAAGCACAAACTGAACGTCAGAAAACGATCTGAAAGCCACGAGTCTGAAAAAGCGCGAATCGTCTCTCACCAAACTTTTACTAACACGAGATTAGCAAAAGGAGCCCAAAGGGTGCCGCGCTTGGTTCTGAACCGGCCTTTTCTAGTCTCGTCGTACGTGGTGTACGTGACCGCGTGGTTGTCGATCGGAAATTCCGACAACTTTGTGTGACCGTGTGTAGGCAAAACAAGTTTGAGCCAACATCCGTCGGAAAAAATCCTAGGATTTTGTTGTCGGAATGTCCGAACAAAGTCCGACCGTGTGTACGCCCTATAAGAATACTCCAAGCCACCTGTTTTTCCTAATTGGTGGCATTTTAATTGACTGAATCAACAGATTTGCTTCTCTTCTCCAGGGGTCTTGTGGTGAGATTTTAAGGGTATCCTCCTCTTCTTCGTCATCATTCCAGAGGGAGGTGAGGGCATCAAGTGCAGCCTGGTCATGGGAATTTAGTTGGGATTGCCTCATACCTACCGGATTCGATTTGTAGTAAATTTATCTTAAATATACTTTTCTTAGGAACAAGCTTACATCTTTATACACCCCCGTCTCAGCAGTCTGATATGTCTTTCATGTAGCTCAAAATCAGAGAGGTTGATGATGGTATTATAACTTGTGTTTTGCCCAGTTTGTCCTTCTAAGATAACCTCTCCATCCATGTCCATTGATTCCATATTTATTTTCTCTGCTGATTTTGTGTTGAGGGCCTGGTTGTCTCCCCCTTGGGTTATTTTTCTCTTCCTTTTCCTCTTGTGTTGTCTTTTCCTATGGGTTTTAGGATACCTTTGAGTGGGGCTGCCCCCACTGGTGGCGACTGCTCCTCCTCTAAAAAACCAACCAATCGTTCGTTGTCTTCCTCACTGCCTGATGAGGGAAAGCCCCCCGGACGATGATCGTGGCCTGGGTCTTCCCCTTCTTGACCCGCTCCTTCCTCTTTGGTTGGATAAGTCGAATATTTCTCCTTTCGCTCAATCGTCAAGGTCCCTCTAGAATTTCGATTGCTTAGTGAGCCTCAGGTTTCTTTGGACTCTGGTAACCTCTTTTTTCAGCAACTCATTGTGTTTGTCAAATTCTGATTTATTGGTGCAAGGTTCAAGCTGTTTCGAACTTTCAGTTACAGTATCTCACAAAAGTGAGAACACCCCTCACATTTTTGTAAATATTTTATGATATCTTTTCATGGGGCAACACTAAAGAAATGACACATTGCTACAATGTAAAGAAGTGAGTGTACAGCTTGTATAACAGTGTAAATTTGCTGTCCCCTCAAAATAACTCAACACACAGCCATTCATGTCTAAACCGCTGGAAACAAAAGTGAGTACACCCCTAAGTGAAAATGTCCAAATTGGGCCCAGTTAGCCATTTTCCCTCCCTGTGTCATGGAACTCGTTAGTGTTACAAGTTCTCAGGTGTGAATGAGGAGCAGGTGTGCTAAATTTGGTGTTATTGCTCTCACTCTCTCATACTGGTCACTGGAAGTTCAACATGGCACCTCATGGCAAAGAACTCTGAGAATCTGAAAAAAAGAATTGTTGCTCTACATAAAGATGGCCTAGGCTATAAGAAGATTGCCAAGACCCTGAAACTGAGCTGCAGCACGATGGCCAAGACCATAGAGCAGTTTAACAGGACAGGTTCCACTCAGAATAGGCCTCGCCATGGCCGATTAAAGAAGTTGAGTGCATGTGCTCAGCGTCATATCCAGAGGTTGTCTTTGGGAAATAGACGTATGAGTGCTGCCAGCATTGCTGCAAAGGTTGAAGGGGTGGGGGGGTCAGTTTGTCAGTGCTCAGACCATACGCCACACACTGCATCAATTTGGTCTGCATGGCTGTCATCCCAGAAGGAAGCCTCTTCTAAAGATGATGCACAAGAAGACCCGCAAACAGTTTGCTGAAGACAAGCAGACTAAGGACATGGATTACTGGAACCATGTCCTGTGGTCTGTCGAGACCAAGATAAACTTATTTGGTTCAGATGGTGTTAAGCGTGTGTGGCGGCAACCAGGTGACGAGTACAAAGGCAAGTGTGTCTTGCCTACAGCCAAGCATGGTGGTGGGAGTGTCATGGTCTGGGGCTGCATGAGTGCTGCCGGCATTGGGGAGCTACGGTTCATTGAGGGAACCATGAATGCCACGTACTGTGACATACTGAAGCAGAGCATGATCCCCTTCCTTCTGAGACTGGACCGCAGGGCAGTATTCCAACATGATAACGACCCCAAACACACCTCTAAGATAACCACTGCCCTGCTAAAGAAGCTGAGGGTAAAGGTGATTGCCTGGCCAGGCCTGTCTCCAGACCTAAACCCTATTGAGCATCTGTGGGGCATCCTCAAATGGAAGGTGGGGGAGCGCAAGGTCTCTAACATCCACCAGCTCCGTGATGTCATCATGGAGGAGAGGAAGAGGACTCCAGTGGTAACCTGTGATGCTCTGGTGAACTCCATGTCCAAGAGAGTTTAGTGCTGGAAAATAATGGTGGCCATACAAAGTATTGACACTTTGGGCCCTATTTGGACATTTTCACTTAGGTGTGTACTCATTTTTGTTGCCAGTGGTTTAGACATTAATGGATGTTTGTTGAGTTATCTTGAGGGGACAGCAAATAAGTGTAATTTCTTCAGTGTTGTCACATGAAAAGATATAATAAAATATTTACAAAAATGTGAGGGGTGTACTCACTTTTGTGAGACACTGTAGCTGTGGTTTTTCCTCCTCCACAATAAGTTTCATTACTCCAAGGCCATGATTGATGCACTCCTGTTTCCAGTTATTAAAGTGGTGTTCCTCCCAAAAAAGAAAAATGCATAAATGTGCCTAAAAAAAATAAAAAAATTTGGAAAACATTTTTTTTTTTTACTCACCTCTAAATGCCTGTTTCTAGGGGGTCCCTCATAGTCTGCCTCCTTCAGTTCCTGGGCTGGTGACATCACTTCCCCTCGGTGCAGGAAGGGCTCAGCTCTACCCCCTCCCTCTTGTCAATCATATGGGGCGTGCACGGCATGCGGCGCCGCTCGCGCATGCGCAGTGGGTGCCTGGCTGTGAAGCCACAGACGAGCGCCCACAGTTGCAATGCCGGCGGCGCCGAACGGAGGGGGAGACGAGCGGGGCTTCCGATACCCCGCATCGCTGGACCCTGGGACAGGTAAGTGTCCGATTATTAAAAGTCAGCAGCTGCAGTATTTGTAGCTGCTGACTTTTATTTTTTTTTTTTTGTGGGAACTCCTCTTTAAGGAACCTGGCGTTCTATAAATGTTCGGCAGGGACTACCTTTTCATGCAGTCCACGGGGGGTTACACCCTTGTCAATGTATGATTCTAGGGACAAAATGTCCCATTTCCTGTTAAGTTGTTTTATAATCAGTTTCTCATGTTGTTTAAATAGTCTTATGTTGTTTAAATTGAACTGTACCTACCTGTACCTACCCCTGAGGCCTGCACCTTGCCTTCCTCCTGACGCTGGGACCCCAACTCTCCTCCTCTGCCAATTCCTACCTCACAAGACTGAAGCCAGTTGTAAAAGGATCCCACGGACCCTGAGGTACTAATAAATCATCCTCTTCCTCCTGCTGCTTTGCTTCCAGTGATTGATCTATTTTACCACGCAGTATGTGGTCCAGCAGGAACCCCAGAGGAATTTGTGTTGATTGTCCCCATTTGGTTGTGGCTCACCATTCTGGTCCCCAGTTTGAATGGGAACAACATCATACACATTCTATACTTGCACAAATATTCATTGACAGCCCCCTGCATTTGCAGCCAATGTCATATGTTCCTCAATGAACACTTGGTGAGTATGACTGCCTGAAGTGGCTGCACACTCTTCTGGTTTTCCATTACATCATAGAAGCCAGGGTACCCAACTAGAAATCACTGCACTACCAGGTGGCTGGGGGGGGGTGGAGAGGGGTTATTGGGTTAACAAACTCTTAGTCCCACTAGACAGAGAGGCCTGGAGTGAGAGGAGTGCAAAGGAGGTAGCAGAGGGTCGGCATGACAGGGGTGATAAGGGTACAGCAAGGGTTAAAAAGTAAAGTTGTTAGGAAAAGTGGTGAGCGGGGGATTGGATAGAAAGTGTGGAGAGGGGAGGGCTTTAGTTTATTTAGGGGGCAGGAGGGGTGTCCCAGGCAACACTGCAGGGAGAGTGTCACAGACCTAGCCGGGACAGAGGCTGTTGGAGAGGACTGTATGCAAGCCTGTTGCCTTTTGATTATGGGCCCTGGATTTTCAATGGATTCATTCTGTTGGGACACATCCTGTGAGGAGATGCTGGTGTCATCAACCTGTGTTTATGTTAATTGAATGAGCTAATGACATTGTCCTCTATACAATGTAGGAGACGGGACGACTGCTATTGTGTGTGAAACTCGGTGCCCACAAGTCTGGGCGAAAGGTCATGTCTCAGTCACCTAGGCTGTATAAAGAATTAGATAATTAGCTCATGTTAATTAGGTTACATATGTATTGTTAGAGTAATCTTCTCCTGTGTATATAAGACTGTATTCTGGTTCTGAATAAAGTGAGTTCTTGGTAGCAACAAGCAAGTGTCGCCTTGTGTTGTGCTCAGAGAGGTTGGGATATCTGTATACAGACTGGGAGGAAGTGGTATATGACGGAAGCACTCAAGCGGAGTGTGGGACGTTCCATGACAGAGAGTTTTAGGAAGAGAAGTTTACAGGCCCGAGCAGCGTGTAATGGCCGACATTGAAAGCTTGTTAGCCCAGCTACGGGCGACCGCTACCAACTATGGCCCTGAATGGCTCCACAGCCAGGTGGCTGCGCTCTGCGGAGACCAGGCAGGAGCGGAGGTAAGGGGACAGGACCTCCCACGCGCCCGGAGGTTGCGGCCTCCGGAGCGTTTTTCACCGGGAGCCTCCCCCAAAGCATCACACCACGTCAGGAGCCCCCCGAGCGGGACCCGTCAGGCCCACTGGCGAAACGGCACCGGTTTCCGCCGCAGTGGGACCTGGGCGGAATCCTCGTCATCGGCGGAGCTCAGTGGGCGGGGCCTCAGCGCGAGCTAGCGTCTGCCCCCCGCCTGCTATGCGATGTCAGCGTGCGTCCACGGACACTCCCTCAGTTGCCTCTGCAGCCAGCTACGGGCAACTGCTACCAACCATGGCCCTGAATGGCTCCACAGCCAGGTGGCTGCGCTCCGTGGAGACCAGGCAGGAGCGGAGGTAAGGGGACAGGACCTCCCACGCCCCAGGAGGTCGTGGCCTCCGGAGCGTTTTTCACCGGGAGCCTCCCCCAGAGCATCACACCACGTCAGGAGCCCCCCCGAGCGGGACCCGTCAGGCCCACCGGCGAAACAGCACCCGGTTTCCACCGCAGTGGGACCTGGGCGGAATCCTCGTCATCGGCGGAGCTCAGTGGGTGGGGCCTCGGCGCGAGCTAGCGTCTCCCCCCCGCCCGCTCGGTGAGGTCAGCGTGCGTCCACGGACACTCCCTCAGTTGCCTCTGCAGGCAGGGGGAGGTCTCAGCGAGGGAGATTGACAGTAACGGCCGCCGGGCTTACCCCATCCTCGGCCGGCGGCTCGGAGGCCCGGAGATGCACCCCTTCCAGGAGGAGTGGGCAGCCCAGCAGCCATGTGTCCAGAGCGCCAGTTCAGAAGACGGTAAAATCGGGGGGCAGAGCCAGTGACGGGAGGTGTGGCCAGCGTGGTCAGGAGACGGCAACGTCCAGGTCCTCATCTCCGGGGATGAATGACACGGAGCCCCTGCAATCGCCCGGTGATCGGTCTAAGGGAGAGCTGAGTGGATCGGAGGCAGACGAGAGGCAGGAGCGTCCGGCACCATCGGATTCGGCAACAGCGGCGGCAGGGACAACCCCTGGTCGGCCCGGTAAGACACTTTTTGGATCATCTATATCTATCACAAATGCATTGCAGGGGTTGTTGGGGGTAGCTGCTGTGGGGGGGGGGTCAGGGACTGCAATGGGTGGGCCGCAGTCTCTATCGTCCACAGTAAGCGACCCCCGGCTGGGCCCGACGCACAATTGCAGGCGTTGTTGGGGGGCTTGCGGGACCTGGTACAGTGGTTTGCACCGGGTACGAGTGGGCAAGCGCCGCAAATGTCAGTGTGGGTGCCGCCAGGTGACGTATCACCCTTGGGCGGGGGGGTTGGGGCGACAGGGTTGCCCCCACGGTTGTTATGGTGGCAACGGGGCCCACTGAGACGGTGCCCCTGCCATTGTCCTCCACATCTACGACGGTGGCGACAGTGGCAGGAAAAAAGCAGGTTGTTGGACTTTCACGTACCTGACTGACGAACCCGATACAGCAGGAGTAGGTCTCCCTTACATATCTGGTTCCCGGCCCCTGGTAGTATGAACAGAAGGCACGGGAGCACAGAGTGGTATGAGAGCCTGGCGGGTGGCTTGTGGAGGTAAGACCCAGGATCCAGGTGTAAGAGGACTGATGGTCCTTGGCAAGCTGAAGCACAGGCAGCAGGTGCAGAGCAGGAGCGGGGTAGACAGGTCCAGGCACAGACAGTGTTGGCAGCAGGTGGTCAGCACAGTACAAGGGAGCAGGCAGATTCAGAGTCCGGGTCACAAGCAGGGTTGGCAACAGGCGGGCAGCGCAGTACAAAGGAGCAGGCAGGTTCAAAGTCAAAGGCCGGGGCGAGGTCAGGTGCAGGCAGACAGCAGAGAGGAATCCAATAGACAAGCCGGGTATCAGGGGGATCAAACGCTCAGACAGCTAAACAGGAAGCACAGGTACTGGGAACCGCAGATCGGACAGCACTGAGCAAAGTGCAACAATAGTTTAAATAGGGCAATTGGTGCCAAACCTCGTGCGCGCGCGTGCCCGCCTGCACAACGGCGAGCCGGCGCACCCCAGGGTGCCCAGTACTGAATCTGTTCTGGGAACCTCTCTGACACAGGTGCAGCACAAGAAAGTGGAGGCAAGACGGATGTGGTTTGCATTGCAGATGCAGAAAAATGCGAGGTATACGTCTGCTTCGAGGGGCCGCTGGGGTCACACCTGAAGTCAGAGGTCAGGGAGAAGATCGTGAAGGGTGAGTATGTGGAGATTTTTTCCCTATTGCCTTTGGAGAAGTTTAACCTGGATAGGGTGAAGCCAGATGATAGCAAAAAGGAAGATGGGGAGAAATGGCGTTACAGGCTGATCCCGCGCACGTTTTCCAACTGGCTGCAAGCGTTTGCCATTATGGCGAGCGTGATAGGTGAGAGGAACCCCGAACATTGTTTGGCGCTCTTTTGCTACATGGACGCGATAGGGGAGACCTACAGAGTGTACGAGGGTACGGCGTGGCTCAGGTATGATGAGTAGTTCCGGCAACGCAGGGCGGTACGTCCCTCCTTGCGCTGGAACCATAAGGATATTAGCCTCTGGATGAAGCTAATGTCCTCGGCGCGGGCCCCAAACCAGTTTTTTCCAGGAGGGGACAGTGGTCCATCTTCCCCCGGACAGCCGGCTGCCAAAAAATGGGGCGTCTGCTGGCAATATAATGACGGAACGTGTAAATTTGGAGGCGCCTGTCACTTCAAACACGAGTGCTCAGGTTGCGGTGGATCTCATTACAGATCCCGCTGTTTAAAAAGGTGAAGGGTTGCCCCTGAGAGCTTGGTAACAAAAGGGAGGACACCAGTGAGGGTGGGAAGGATACAGCCTTTCCTAAATAGGTATCCGGACCGGGCGGCCGCTCGGCTTTTGCGGGAGGGATTCTTGGAGGTTTTCAGAACCCCTAGTTCATTGGCTGTCATCCCACTAGTTGCGAAGAATTTGCGATCGCCATTGCTTCACCCCGGGGTGGTGGGGGAGAAATTGGGGAAGGAAGTGGCATTGGGTCGGATGGCCGGGCCATTTCAGGAGTGGCCTATGCCAAATTTGGTGGTTTCCCCTCTAGGAGTGGTTCCCAAAAAAAATAAGTTTCGGCTGCTACACCATTTATCATTCCCAAAGGGGGGATCGGTCAATGACACGATCGACCCGGATGCTTGCACAGTGTCATACATATCCTTCGATGCGGCTGTGAGATGGGTGCGCTGCTGTGGTAAGGGCTCACTGATGGCGAAAGCGGACATCGAATCGGCCTTCCGCCTGCTCCCTGTCCATCCTGACAGTTTGTGGTTGTTGGGGTGTTGCTGGCAGGGTGAGTTCTACGTCGATCATTGCTTGCCTATGGGCTGCTCAATCTCATGCACATTGTTTGAAACCTTCAGCTCCTTTGTGGAGTGGGTGGTCCGGGATGTTTCGGAATTCACAACCTGGATGACTTCCTCTGCATAGGACCCCCATCATCGAATGTGTGTTCGGTACTGTTATCCACCTTGCAGCATACAGCGGGTACATTTGGTATCCCGCTAGCTGGCAATAAGACTGAGGGCCTGACTACCGCTCTTAGCTTCTTGGGTATAGTCATCGATTCAGAAGCTATGGAGTGTCGATTACTGGAGGATAAGTTGGTGTCTGTTAAGGGGGAGATTCGGGCGATCCTGGGGCTGCGCAAGATTCAGCTTAGGAAGCTACAGTCATTGTTGGGTAAGCTGAATTTTGCATGTCGCATCATTCCCATGGGCAGGGTGTTCTGCCGACGGCTGACAGCATCCACAGCGGGGGTCAGGTCTCCCACTCATTTCATTCGTATCACGCGGGAGCAGCGGGCAGACTTGAAGGTGTGGGATACCTTCTTGTCAAACTACAATGGTAAATCATTGTGGATGGCCAGCCCAATGAGTAACTGCGATTTGGAGCTGTTCACAGACGCAGCCGGATCTACGGGGTACGGGGCGTTCTATCAAGGGCAATGGAGCACGGAGCCTTGGCCCAGGGAGTGGGAGGAGGCTGGCTTCTGTAAAAACCTGGTGCTGCTGGAGCTGTTTCCAGTGGTGCTGGCAGTCGAGATATGGGGTGAGTCGTTCAGGGATTCGAAGGTCAGATTGAATTGTGATAATCTGGGAGTGGTGCAAGTCATTAACCGCATCTCAGCATCATCACAACCTGGCTGCTGCGGCACTTGGTGCTGCATTGCCTACAGCTGAATATCCTTTTGTATGCGGTGCATCTCCTGGGGGTGGATAACACATTGGAGCCCTTGCAAGATGGATAAGGGGATCGGTGAGTGGGTCCACGTGGGGGGCTTACGAGAAGGTCTGGAATGAATGGTGGGCACTGGTCAGGATGGTCAGAGTGGACCCAGTAGAGGTAAGGTTGCTAGTCATCTATTTTGTTTCCAGGAATCTGGAGCAAGGGGTGCCGGTTTTAGCGATGGACCGCAAGCTTGCAGGTCTGGCATTTTTGTTCAAGTTACAGGGTGGGGCGGATTATACAAAGGATTTTTGTGTTCGACGAGCAATAAAAGGCTACTGTCAGTCACAAAAATGTAGGGATATTAGGAGGCCAGTGACTTTTGGCAACCTGCGAGTATTATCTGATCAGTTGGGTACAGTTTGCACGTCGGCGTACGAGGTGTCCTTTTTTCGGGCAGCGTTTTCGCTGGCCTTTTTTTGTGCTTTCCGGATAAGTGAGCTGGTTAGCCCTTCTAGGAGGGTTCCGGGGGGTTTAAGAGCACAGGACATGGCGTTCACGGGGGTTAGCGTTGAGGTATTGCTGAGACGGTCCAAGACAGACCAGGGTGGCAAGGGGGTGAAGGTGCTGCTATATCAGTTGCTGGACTCTCCGGTGTGCCCAGTGAGAGCGGTGAGGGACTTCCTGGGAGTTCGCCCGGTAGTTTATGGGGTGTTGTTTATCCACACTGATGGGTCACTTTTGTCCAGATTTCAGTTCATGGCAGTTTTCAGAAAATGCTTGAAGGCTGCGGGTCTGGATTGCACGCAGTATGCTTCGCACTCCTTCCGCATTGGAGCGGCCACAGAGGCCGAAGTTGGACGAAGATGCTGTTAAGCGGATTGGCCGTTGGGAGACACGGAGATTTCGTACCTACGTTCGGCCACACTTGGTGGTCGAGTAGAGAGCGGCCCACTGATTGAACTTGAAAGGGAGGATTGGTGAATAAGGGGATTGCGCAAAAGTTACGGGGTGGGGTGGTTAGCTGTTATGTTACCTTGGTTATCTGTGGTTTTTCTTCCTCTCTTTCAGATGGAATCCAGAGGGGTCTCGTCTGGATATTGGGCCACTCTTATGCGTTTTGGGGGGCAAGGCGGGCAGACATGAGACCTAATGGGAGACAATTGGGGATTTCCAGGGATGAGGCATGTATGCGCTGGATAGGTAGGCCAGGAATGCAGTGGGCTAGGGTATTGCCTGAGGTGCAGCATTTTGCGCCCGGACAGACTGCCTGATGTGTTGGTGCTTCACTTCGGTGGTAACGATCTGGGGGGTCGTCCCATCCGGGAGCTGATCAAGGATGTTAAGATTGATTTCTTACACTTGAGAACTTCCTTCCTTAAGATGTTGATCATTTGGTCCGATATTGTGGCCAGGACAACTTGGAGGTTGGCAAAGTCTGTGGACCTCTTAAACAAGGCCCGTATTAAGGTAAACAAAAGGGTGGGCCAATTCGTGATTCGGAACGGAGGTTTTGTGGTCCACCACTGGGAGTTGGAGAAGGATGTTGGGCTTTACCTGCGAGGGGACGGGGTTCACCTGTCCGAGGTAGGAATTGATCTCTGGTCCCTGGGGTTGGAGGAGGGGATTCAGAGGGCACTGAGAGTGTGGAGGGGCTCCCAAGGGTAAGGGGGTCACCCTTGTTAGCGGTGGCAGTGGTGGTGGTCTTTGATGGTGGTAACTAACCCATGAGATGGAAGTGTGGGGGACTCAGTGGGTATGGGCCCCCTTGGTGTGTACAGTTAACATGGGTTAGCTGAAGATGGTAATGGTGACACTTCGGGTAACAAGTTGTCTTTGGGCTGGTGTTATCGCGGCCGTAGGCCTAATACGGTAAAAGGCCCGCACTATAGAAGTGGAACAGAGTTATGTTGGGAAGTGCCGTCAAAGACCACCGGGGGGAGAAACTGATATTTGAGTTTTGTTACGGTTAAAATGCTATATATATATAAATATATATATATATATTTTATATATATTTTATATTTGTTAATAAAAAGGCTGCTATGGCCAGTTTTACTCCAACAAAGCGTGGTTTCGTCATTATAGGTAAGGTTAAATGGGATTTAAGGTTGGATCATAATAAATGGCGGCAGTCATTAAAAGGGAAGGTGTGCATCTTATCTACACTGGTCAAGAGAGGCCTGGAGCGAGAGGAGTGCAAAGGAGCTAGCAGAGGGCCGGCATGACAGGGGTGATAAGGGTACAGCAAGGGTTAAAAAGTAAAGTTGTTAGGAAAAGTGGTGAGCGGGGATTGGATAGAAAGTGTGGAGAAGCGAGGGGTTTCGTTTATTTAGGGGGCAGGAGGGGTGTCCCAGGCAACACTGCAGGGAGAGTTTTAGGAAGAGAAGTTTCCCACCCGCCCTCCCTGTGTTTTTTGTTTTTCTATACTGTTATTTATTTACAGGTGTGGTGGCAGGACATGTCATGGCAGCGGACAAGTGGCGGTGGTAGTGGTCTTTGATGGTGGTAACTAACCCATGAGATGGAAGTGTGGGGGACTCAGTGGGTATGGGCCCCCTTGGTGTGTACAGTTAACACGGGTTAGCTGAAGATGGTAATGGTGACACTGCGGCTAATGAGATGTCTTTGGGCTGGTGTTATCACGGCCGTAGGCCTAATAAGTTAAAAGGTCCGCAGTGTAGAAGTGGAACAGAGTTATGTTGGGAAGTGCCCTCAAAGACCACCGGGGGGGGGGGGGAGAAACTGATATTTGAGCTTTGTTATGGTTAAAATGTTATATATATATATATATATATATATATATATATATATATATATTTTTTTTTTTTAATATATATATTTTATATTTGTTAATAAAAAGGCTGCTATGGCCAGTTTTACTCCAACAAAGTGTTGTTTCGTCATTATAGGTAAGGTTAAATGGGATTTAAGGTTGGAGCATAATAAATGGCGGCAGTCATTAAAAGGGAAGGTGTGCATCTTATCTACACTGGTCATGAACTAGTGTGCGGCCTCAGGGACAGTCCTATATATGGGAAGTAATCAGACCAGGACTCTTGAGCTTCTGAGAGCTAAAGAAAATGGATACTGCCCCAATTTCTAACCAGATTTTACAGCAAGGTGCGCATGGAAGGGCTTTGCACCCAGCAAACAAAACAATGTATTTCCCAGCACACTTAAAAGCTAGTTAGCAAAAAAAGGTTAGGCTGGCCATACATTATACAATTTTCTTGTTTAATTTCCTTTAGATTTACTGTCAACTATGTAGTAGAAGGAAGTGATGAGGGTGCTACATATAAAAATATTTTACTGAAAGAACCCTTTTAGGACCATATAACATGGAAAAAAGTGAACATGTGTATACAAATAAACCATAAACTCCACAACAAAGATTAAAGTGTCTAGTGTTTAAAGTGCAATATATAAACTTATATATAGTGTGAAAAAAGTTAATTGAAAACAATATATTGAATTTATACAACGTCCATAATATTAAACGCTGCATCTTGATTGATGGACCAAAGCCAAAAATACACAAAGGGGAATTCCTTCACCGTATATGTTTAGGGGCCACCCAAAGTTCTCAGAATTGAGAACTGCTCACCAGATGGTTGTGACCTCTTTAATCAAAAAAAGGTCTAATGCTGGGATTGGATACCCTAGGTTACCAAAATGGATCTTTAATGACAAAGCCTCCTCTCCACCAATGTTCCCATATGGAAAAGACAAATGACAACTACATAGCGCAATACTTCATTTTATTTTAAAACTTCATAAAACATATAGAATGACTGCTTACATTTGTGGGTGCCCAACCCGGCACTAGTAATCTCCTGCAAAACTAATATGAGGGAGCCGCTTGCCGCTGGTCTCACATCCTATACTGGCGTGCGTTCCATTGATGGGTATTGAGAAACCGGAGGCTGGGATCCAGAAGTGATGTCACTGGAAGCGCCTCAATGTACGTTTCGTAATTAATACATCATCAGGAAGTGTACCAGTCACTGAGCATGCTCGCTCTATATGGCTAGGAAGTGGCTGCGATTGGTGGGCTTGTTATCCCCGCCCTCCACCATCGCAGTGTAATTAACCAGCTCTCCATTTGTTTATGATCCAATATGATTTACTCGCCAATTACAGGGGCAAGTGAATCCCCCACACCAATCTCAAGTTTATAATTCTAGCAGACACACAAATTTTATTTCATAGTAAATATTAGGGCTGCAGAAATTAACGATTAATTCCTCAATCAATCATTAATTTTTTTGATTGATCAAAATTTTTTTGATCGGTTGGCTGCCTGCCCTGGGGCCGCTTTGGGCCAAGCTGTGGCTGCAGTGCAGCGCTCCGCTCCCTCCTCCTCCACTATATGTCATACACAGTCTGCGTGCATCTTCTGCTGTGTCTCCAAGCTGAGTGTGAAAACTTTGGCCGCACTGTGAGAAAAGTCCCGCCCTCCTCCTAGATCAGCTTGTGTGATAGACGCAGTGTTCTGTCTACAGTGAGGCTGCGAATATGGGCACGGTGAGACTGCATTATGGGCACAGTGAGGCTGCGATTATGGGCACAGCAAGGCTGCGATTATGGGCACGGCGAGGCTGCGATTATGGGCAAGGTGAGACAGTATTATGGACACGTGAGGCTGCGATTATGGGCACAGTAAGGCTGCGATTATGGGCATGGTGAAACTGCATTATGGGAACGGTGAGGCTGTGATTATGGGCACGGTAAGTCTGAGATTATGGGCACGGTGAGACTGCATTATGGGCATGGTAAGGCTGCGATTATGGGCACGGTAAGGCTGAGATTATGGGCACAGTGAGGCTGAGTTTATGACGTGTGACATCCTAGCCATGCGCGCTATGTCCGGCTTCGGCCGTTGCCATAACAAAGGTGCTAAATCAGCTAAAAGTAGTTGGATCCGTATGTGCGTTATAATTAATCGAAATTAATCGATTAAAAAAAAAATCAATTAATCGAACATGAAAATTTTAATCAGTCACAGTCCTAGTAAATATACTTTTGGAACTAACAATCTCTAATATATCACTACAAACTGCTAGTACCCAGGGCAAAAAACAGCAGACACAATATTAATACAATTTTTTCGTTTAAAATTCATAAAAATATTACTGTATAATACGGGGTTAAAAAACATCTAATACACCCCACAGAAGAAAGGGGGTAATTTAAAGGGACACTGAGAATTCTAAGGCTGTTAATTTATGGACATATTTCCATGACCAGAAAAAATGAAAAAAAATGTTTTCACTCTCTAGCACGAACCACCGAAGGAGCTGCTGAAATGAATCGGGTTGTCACCGTCACCCCTTTACCTGTAGTTTCACCACCTCAGGAACCTAGAGTCCATGTTGAGCTTTGTATCCAACAATGTATGCACCAGTCACTTTAGTATTTTTCCAATGCTTTAATGAAAAACTTGAAAGAAGTAGCAGTGAAGAGGTAGAAAGGGAGTTGCAGGAAAGTTCAAATACACTTTTCAGATCACTGAGGAATTGAAGATCTTAGAGACAATTATACCTTCAGTCCAAAGATCCTTGTCCACCCGGATAGGTCTCTCTTACTGACCTAGCAGCCGGAATGGAGCACGAACAAAAAGTCTCTGCCACAGACATTAAAGGAACAAAATTTCTATACGATCCTCTGCCACAGGACGTAGTGATGATTGCACAATTCTCTGCCACAGAATTGTAGTTTTAGGTGAACAGCAACACAGTAACAGGACCTTTAAGCCGATCTGGCAGTACTGTGTGGTAAGTTAGGTTAGGATGCATCCTCCAATTGAGTCACCAGGCCCCTCTTGAGACACCAGCCTTCCGCACGGTCCTCTCCAAGATGAGTCCTCCCCTGGATCTTCTCAATTGCTTGGCTTCTTCCCACAGGACAGACAGCACAGGACCACCTCTAAACCAATGAGCCCCAGACAACCTCTGGGCCCACTCATAGTAACGAAGCCTCAGGCCAGCATGGTCCCGAGGCTGAAAGGAAGCCATCACATACCTTTAGGCCAGGAGGGCCAGCTGGTGAAAGAGAACCAAAAATGGCGTCTGCTCCTTAAGTAGTCTTTCCCAGAATGCATAGCAGTGGACCACCTCTGCCAAGTTACTTATGAGAAAGAAGAGCACCCAATACACTTCAGCCTGTTGCTTTTCAACACTGGCCTGTGGTGACAACGACACCTACAGGCGACAGTGTGAAATTGCACACAACACAGCCAATGCTGGAACAGAGGCTAATTTATCCATAGATTAAATCTGAACTATGTACAGAACAGATAACCCACTAAATTTACATATAAGTGCCTGATCAACAGGAGCAGGGCGCTACAACTCATTAGTCAAAAAACAATTTAATTCCAACTCAATTCTCATACCAGCTGGTTGCATAGTACCAAGCTGGTATAACCACTGAGTTTCACTCTTGGAGACCGCTTGTTTGAGATGCGTACCTCTCCAGTGTTTAGATATCTTATCTATCCCATAAAAGGTTAACGACCTTGGGTCTCTATTGTGAAATATTCTAAAATGTTTTGATACGCTAGGTTTAGTGAATCCTTTGACAATATTTGTAATGTGCTCGTTGATCCTAGTACGGCGTTTACCTGTAGTTCTGCTCACGTATTGTTTAGGACAGGGGCATTCCAACACGTATGTCATGTACTCTGAATCATAGGTAATCAATGACTTGATTTTATGTTCTTGTTGATTTTTGCACCTCGTACAGTAATAAAACCTTTCTCTATCTAAAAAGGTCCCAGTTTTTTTTGGAGGGTCTGGGATATTAGGTGCTATCTTGTTTCTCAAACCCAGAGCCCTCCTTTATATGAATTTTGGTTTTGTTGGGAGGAGGGGCCCAAGATCTTTATCCTTAAGGAGGATTGGCCAATGTTTTTTTAAAAAATATTTTCAACCTCTTTATACTGTCTGTGAAAACCTGCGATGAAGGCTAATTCACCCTTATGTTTTCTTGGTTTAGAATTAGTCAGAAGTGAATCTCTATCCATAACTGATGCTTTGTTTTTACAGCATTCCAATTCCTTGAGATTGTATCCCTTTTTCCTGAACCTCATTGTGAGAATGTCTGATTGAGTGTTAAAATTCTCCAGACTGTCACAGTTCCTCCTTACCCGCATATACTGGCTTTTGGGTATCCCCCTAAGCCATTGTGGGTGATGGCAACTCTGAATGGGTACATATCCGTTTCTATTTGTTTCTTTAAAAAGCGTTTTAGTTGTTATTTTATTCCATTTCTTTGCACCAAATTTGCCACACTGGGGGCATAACGTGCCCACATGGCTACTCCCTTTTTTTGTTTATAAAATTGATTTTGAAATCAAAAATAGTTATTACCCATCGTCATCCTTAATCCCTCAATCAAAAAATGGATTTGCACCTTCTTTAGTAGGGATCGATATTTCAAAGTCCATTTGACTGCTTTCAGACCATCATGTTGGTTAATATTGGTATACAAAGATTCTATATTAACCGTAACCAACACAGTATTAGGGCTGACTTCCACTTTTTGTAACATGTTAATAAGTTCTCTACTTGAAAATCATCTACTATGATTTTCCCTGTACAACCAATGGTTTCAAATAGATATCTAAGTATTCGTCCACTCTGGAATATAGGGAATCAATCCCACTGATGATAGGCCTTCCAGGTGGGTGATCCCTAGATTTGTGCACTTTGGGGATTATATACATCACTGGTATTCTGGGAGCTTGCGGGATCAGATATTTAGCTTCTTTTTTATCTAAAATATTTAATTCAACACCTTTGTTTGCCCACTCAACGAGTTTCATTTTTAATTGGTTTGTAGGGTCTGTTTTCAATTTTTTTAAATGTAGCGTTTTCTGACAATAATCTGAGTACCTCAAGATTATAATTCTCCTTTGTGAGTATTACTAGCCCTCCTCCCCTATCTGCTGGTCTCACTACAATGTCTTTCTTTTATTCCAATTGTTTAATTCCTTCCCATGTTTTTTCATTTTTCTTATGTTTCCTAGTTCTCAACTGTTTGACCTCATCCTGTATTAGGTGTTTGAATACATCAATAAAGTGATGTCTACCTTTCTTGGGGTTAAATACTGAATTATTTTTTAATCCGCTATGTACAAACTCCTGTTCCCCAATAAATGTTTGGGGAAGATTTGGTAAGCTTGCAAAATGTTTTTTAACCACTTCAGCCCCGGAGGGATTTACCCCCTTCCTGACCAGAGCACTTTTTGCGATTCGGCATTGCGTCACTTTAACTGACAATTGCGCGGTCGTGTGATGTTGTACCCAAACAAAATTGATGTCCTTTTTTTCCCACAAATAGAGCTTTCTTTTGGTGGTATTTGATGGCCTCTGCAGTTTTTATTTTTTACGCTATAAACAAAAAAAGAGCAAAATTTTGAAAAAAACGCATTATTTTTTACTTTTTGCTATAATAAATATCCTCCAAAAATATATAAAAAAACTATTTTTTTCCTCAGTTTAGGCCGATATGTGTTCTTCTACATATTTTTGGTAAAAAAAAATCGCAATAAGCGTATATTGATTGGTTTGCGTAAGTTATAGTGTCTACAAAATAGGGGATAGATTTATAGCATTTTTATTATTATTTTTTTTTTTTTACTAGTAATGGCAATGATCTGCAATTTTTATCGTGCCTGCAACATAATGGCGGACACATCGGACAATTTTGACACATTTTTGGGACCATTGGCATTAATACAGTGATCAATGCTATAAAATTGCATTGATTCTTGTAAAAATGTCATTGGCAGTGAAGGGGTTAGCACTAGGGAGCGATTGAGGGGTTAACTGTCTTGCCTGGGGGGTAATTCTAACTGAAGGGGGAGGGGACTGACTGGAGGAAGTGACAGATTGTGGTTCCTAGATAATAGGAACACAACACACGATCTGTCACTACTGTCAGAACAGAACAGGGAAGTGTGTGTTTACACACACTCGTCCCTGTTCTGTCTCTCCTGCTCACGATCGCTTGTGGCCAGCGGTCATCGCAACTGTCGGCCACAAACATCGGCAACCTTGCTGCGCCTACTATCCCGACCCCACGAGCCGATGTATAACTACGACGGCTCGCGCAGGGGAGCCAACCTGCTGCAGTATAACTGAGGCCGTTGGTCGGGAAGCGATTTTTATTACGTTTTCTCACGTATTTTTCAATGTTAATAAATGCTACAAATTTGTCAAAGTTCCTATCTGGTGCAAATTTTAATCTTTTAGCTAGGACTTCCATCTCATCCTCAGAGAAATGGACCCCTGCTAAGTTGAAAAGACCCATATCTAATCGTCCCGTTTTCTTTTTCTTCCCCCTTCCTCCTCTTTTTCCTCTCTTTCTACACAGGGCCGGATTTGCCACAAGGCCACCGAGGCCAGGCCTCGGGGCGGCAGTGGTGCAGGGGCGGCGCCGCTCCTGCGGCGACTTCGCGGCCGCCCCCCTATTCGGGCTGCCCATTAAACTCTATTAGGGGCACCGGTACCCATAGAAAAGATGGCCGCGAGCCAACCACGCAACTGCGCATGCGCCGTTCCGAAGCCGGCCGGGCTCGGGAAAGCTCGTACGCGCTCGGCCGGGCGGCACATGCGCAGTAGCGTGATTGCGCAGCCCGGCGCCATTTTTGAAAAAATCAATGTAATGTCAGCGGTGCGGCAGCGGGGGAGAGAGATGACATCTCTCATTGCCCGCACCGCTGTTCCGCCCTCCTCCATCTGATAGAAGGCAGCATGGCAAGTGACACACATCCCCATCTGGTGGCAGGGAGCATGGCAAGTGACATCCCCATCTGGTGGCAGTGTGGCAAGTGACATCCCCATCTGGTGGCAAGTGACATCCCCATCTGGTGGCAGTGTGGCAAGTGACATCCCCATCTGGTGGCAGGCATGGTGGCAAGTGACATTCCCATTTGGTGGCAAGTGACATCCCCATCTGGTGGCAGGCATGGTGGCAAGTGACATCCCCATCTGGTGGCAGGCAGCGTGGCGAGTGACATTCCCATCTGGTGGCAGGCATAGAGGCAAGTGACATCCCCATCTGGTGGCAGGCAGCGTGGCAAGTGACATCCCCATCTGGTGGCAGGCAGCGTGGCAAGTGACATTCCCATCTGGTGGCAGGCAGCGTGGCAAGTGACATTCCCATCTGGTGGCAGGCAGCGTGGCAAGTGACATCCCCATCTGGTGGCAGTGTGGCAAGTGACATTCCCATCTGGTGGCAGGCATAAAGGCAAGTGACATCCCCATCTGGTGGCAGGCATAGTGGCAAGTGACATCTCCATCTGGTGGCAGGCATAGTGGCAAGTGACATCTCCATCTGGTGGCAGGCATAGTGGCAACTGACATCTCCATCTGGTGGCAGGCATAGTGGCAAGTGATATCTCCATATGGTGGCAGGCATAGTGGCAAGTGATATCTCCATCTGGTGGGAGGCATAGAGGCAAGTGACATCCCCATCTGGTGGCAGGCAGCGTGGCAAGTGACATCCTCATCTGGTGGCAGGCATAGTGGCAAGTGACAAGCGATGGTGGCAAGTGACACGCTCAGGGCTCCCAATGATTCTGCATTATGGTGAGTTGAACTATTTCATTTTATATTACAATGTAATGATAGAAATAATGCGTTTCAATCATCCTGACACCATAACAACCATGGTGCCGGGGATGATTGAAGCACTAACACCAGCCATTGCCCGCGAAAAATCCTTACCCCTCGCGCACTTACCCTGAAGAATTTTCAGTCTGTACAATTAAAGCCAGTTATTTTCAGTGTTCTCTGGTGTGGAGATATGTTTTTAATTGATCTATTGTAGCAGTCATCAATAAAGGACGAGAATGGTGGTGTGTGTGTATGTGTTTGTGTGTGTGCATTGAAGGACCCGGCCTTGGGGCGGCAAAGGGAGTAAATCCGGGCCTGTTTCTACATGGTATATTGTTGGGGAGGTGGGGGTGGGGCCTGATATGGTTCCCTCCATCCCCTCCAGTCCCCCCCCTGATGGTAATAATTCTGATAGGGTGCTTCTCTACCTCTAAAATTACCCCTATATCCACCTCTCAGCAGCCGGGTGGTTAATGATTCCGGCCATAATCATACTGGCCTTGATGCTCTGGGGTATGATTCCTCAGAGGTGCAAACCTATTATGAGTAGGGACAGAATTTTGGGGGGTATGTGCATAGTGATTTTGATTATTATTAGTGTTTTTAGATTTATTCTAAACCTTGTTGTTTTTTTAATTTTGGGCTACATTACTAGTCTGAGATGCATTGGTCATCTGGGCTATGACATATTGTATCTCTATTTCTCTCTCAATTGAGGGTTCCTTAGATCCTGGGGGTTGTATATCTTCCTGCCATTTGTAAATTTTATTATCAGTAAAATCTTTAAGATCCCTTTGATATTTTTTAAGCTTTGAGGACCATCACAGTGAACTTGCCTAGAAGCAAGATCATACAAATACTGGGTGTAACTACTAAGTAGATCCTGTCATCTCCCAGTGGCTGTAAAGCTTCTGTCACCTGTCAGTGTTTATGCAGTTTTGCTGGCTAAACACTGATTTAAATAGTATTCGATACATTTTCTGCTGCGTGGAGACTGAATTGGATGCAATGATTTACTAGAACAGGGGAGTACAAAATCTGGTGCAGCTGTGCATGGTAGCCAATCAGCTTCTAACTTCAGCTTGTTCAATTAAGCTTTGATAAAAAAAAAAAAAAAAAAAAAACCTGGAAGCGGATTTGTTTTTATGCAGAGATGCACTATTTTGTGTGCTTTCCAGTTTTAGTAAATCAGCCCCATTGTGTCTATGTGAACTTCTGTTCTTATGTAGTATTTACATTTGTGGCAAGCGTCGACTGAATTTTCTTGTAATTTTCTTGTATGTGGAGAGTTTGAGGACTATTGTATGTGGAGGTTTGCAGACTTCTAGGAAAAAAAACAAGAAATTACACTTCTGAGGGAAATCTTTGCACAATCATATTCAGAGTACAAAGATATTCAATATTGAAATTTTAAGTGGACTGTTAAGGAAATTGTAACTTCTGTATATAATTGTATTTTTTTTTTGTATGCTTTGCCTATGTATTGCACACTGCATTCACTGTGCACACGGCACTAATAATTTTTTCATTACACGTTAGTGTTATTTAAAGTCCTGATTAGCAATTAGCCTGCCTATGTTACACCCCTTTGTACCATAAAAGTATCATTGTAACATTAATGTGATACCTACGTAATCATGTGTATAAAAAAAACTTAAATTGCGTGGAATAAACAGAACAGTTATTTGGAAAGGTGCTGAGTGTATCTTTTCTGTCTGTTCCCTAGTGCAGTAGTGTCAGGGCTGGGCTCTCAGCCCTCCATTCTTAGACCTCTTACCGTGGGCAGAGTTTGTGCACAATAGTGGCGTCAATACCACTTCCCAATTGTCTCCATTTATGGCGAATTCTGGTTTCCAACCATCCATGTTGCCTGACTCATGTGTTCCTCAAAGAATTCCTGCGTTAGTGGAGCATCTCCGTTCCACTTGGGTTCAGGTCCAAGAGTCCTTGCGACGTGCCAGTGATAGGTACAGATTCCATGCTGACGGCAGACACCTACCTGCGCCTTCCTACCAGGTTGGGGAGAGGGTCTGGCTGTCATCTCGTAAACCTCAGACTCCGTGTTCCCTCACTGAAACTGGCACCACGGTTTATTGGGCCTTTCTGTATTCTCCGTAGGATCAACCCAGTGGCTTACGCATTAGACCTTCTTTCTAACATGCATATTCCTAATGTATTACACGTCTCCTTATTAAAACCTTTGGTGCGCAACCGCTTCACCACCTCAATACCATGTACTCGCCCGGTTCAAGTGGAGAACCATGAAGAGTATGAGATACAATCGATCACTGGCTCCTGTAGGTTCTATTGGAGTATACAGTACCTGGTTCATTGGAAAGGGTGCGGTCCAGGAGAACGCTCTCGGCTCATCCTCGGACATACATACTCCTGTCCCCCTCCGTGGTTTCCATAGACATTTACCTCTGAAACCTGGTGGTCCTCCGAGGGGGAGGGGTCGCTGAGGAGGGGGTACTGGCAGGGCTGGGCTCTCAGCCCTCCCTTCTCAGTACTCAGGTTGCTCAGCTGTCGGTTAATTGCCAGCAATCATCTTTCCACAATGGCTCACCTGTGATCATTTCCTGCTCGTCAGTCCAGCGTACAGCCAGCCCCTTTTGGCTATTTAGACTGCCTGGTTCATTCCTTCCGTGCCTTCGCCTTGGTCAAACATATCTGGAGACTCTCTGCTGTGTTCCTGTTGAAGACTTGCATAGCTGAGGTCCCTGATCCTGTCTGCTGCCTCTGTCTATGCTGATCTCTGGTTTCCCGATTTACTGGCTTGTTCTGACTACCTGCTTTGACTACCGAACCCCAGCTATGTTTTGACTACGCTTACTATTTGTACCATTTTTACCATGTTATTAAAGCTGTGATTTTTACTGCATTTTCTGTCTCCGTCTGATTCATGGTTACTGACAAGTATTTATTAATCTGGGACCACTAATCAATATGAGGATCGGAGTTGCCTACAATAAATATAAACAGTCTACACACCCCTGTTAAAATGTCAGGTTTCTGTGATATAAAAAAACGAGACAAAGATAAATCATTTCAGAACTTTTTCCACCTTTATTGTGACATATAAACTGTACAACTCAATTAAAAATCAAACTGAAATATTAAAAATGTATTTAAAAAAGTAAAAATACTAAAATAACTTGGTTGCATGAGTGTGCACACCCTCTTATTACTTGGGATGTAGCTGTGTTCAGAATTAAGCAATCACATTCAAACTCATGTTAAATAGGAGTCAGTACACACCTGCCAAGAAGAAGGGCCAGCTGTACTGCCTTATTGCAAACTCCTGTGCCTCCCCTTGCAGTGTTGCTGGGTTATCCTCTCACTTCTCCTTCCTGCTTCACTGCAGAGGGATTAGTGTCTGCTCCCCCACCCCCCTGCTGTCCGGGGCCCCATGTGTACCCCCTTCCCTGAAACGCTGCCGGTTTCCCTCCTCTGCTTTTCCGCTGGCAGCTGCTGCAGGCACACGGGGGGGGGGTCAGGATGGAGAGTGGGATATGACATATATCATATATTTATCAGCCCCTCCCTTTCCTGAATGAACACAGTGAGCATTTGATACTGATCACTTCTGTGTCCATTCACCTCTGGACAGTTTGTGAATGAACAGGAAGCCTCAGAGTGCTTCCCATCCATTAACTGTCCAGTGCAGCTGAGGCTGCAGAGAAAGGGACTGATGAATCTCTGTCCTCATTCAGTTCTCCGTCTTAAAGTGAGACATCAGGGATCTGTTGAGAACCCTGATATTTCACCAAGGGGCATTCAAAAAAAACCAAAACAAACAAACACATTCTAAAAAAAAAAGTAAAAAAAAATTACAACTCTAAAAAAATTACTTGAAAACAAATTAAGGATTCATTTTAAATGTGCTTTGCTCTCTTAAGAGCACTGCAGAGCAATTATTTTTTTCATCTTTCGGTCTTGTTCAGTGGGGGTATTGTTTCTGCCATGGCTGTGAAGCATAGCATCACGTCTGTGGCATTTTAGTGAATTTGATATTTTCGGGTAGGGGGGGCTATTAGGGGACCTGTGATTTCTAACAGCAGCTCTGGACATCAGCCTCAGAATATACTATTGCTCAGGTCCTGTACATCATGCCAAGGAATCTAGAGAAAGAAAATGATTGTCTATATTTCAGTATACTATTGTGACTCTGCTCTGCATATAAAGCCAATATAAAATACAAATCACTCTGTAACCTGAATGGTCCCTTTCCAATGTTATGACACGCAATGATGTTGATATACTAAAGGAATAAAAAATGTTTCCGCAAGTCAATGTTCACTTTGTGAAATGAATGGTGGTAAATAAGGCAAACCTGCACCCACATTAAAGCCAATCTAATTATGTGCAAAAAACAGAAGAAAAAAAAACAGTATTTTTGGTTGATTGAAGTGAACACACAGTGGCTCGGTAGTTAGCACTTCCGCTTGGCAGCACTAGGATTGTCGGTTCAAATTCCAACCATGGCACTACCTGCATGGAGTGTGCATGTTCTCCCTGTGCCTGCGTGGGTTTCCTCCGGGTACTCCGGTTTCCTCCCACACTCCAAAGACATGCTGGTAGGGTTAATGGATTCTGTCAAAATTGGCCCTAGTATGTATGAATGCGAGTTAGGGACCTTAGATTGTAAACTCCTTCAGGGTGGGGACTGATGTGAATGTACAATGTACTGTATATAAAAAAAAATTTGGAAACAGGGCTCTTCGTGGTTGTCATTTTATAAAAATATTACCTGTTTCTGGAACTTTGAGACATTGTTAATTATGAAATATTGCTACATATTTAAGTTTTTATATTTTCATTATAATAAAGCTAATTTTATCAAGATAAAACTGGTATCAACTGTATTGCTGTAAAAAAAAAAAAAAAAAATCTCCATTTGTTTTAACTAACAGCTTGCACACAAGAGCGAAAGGTCCTTTGGTTTGATTTGCAATTAAATATATAAACAGTGACGTTACTTAGAATGACAATATTTGAAATTAAAAGCAACATTACCTTAAAATCTCAGGAATATTATCATTTTAGCTTAGAACCAAAGTTAGGGTCTTCCCCATAATGGATGTTTGCTGAATTTTTTTTGCCCCAGAAACATACACAAAAGGGTCTTAGGGACTTATCTGACCTGAGCTTGCCTTCTGCTCATCTGTTATCTAATGATCACGATCATCTCAGATATATATCTTGCAGCTTCCAAGTTGTCCCTGAATGTCTGAGATCACATCCAGTAGTTATTAATCATGTTGTCTGGCCATAAGCCGGATTCTTTCTGGAGGAATGAGGGAGATCTATTACATTGTTCCTAACAGCTAGAGTTACATTATTAGCTTGCTGGGCTGTAGGATTTTATGAACTGTGGCAGTTGTATTGGACTCGTGACCTCCACTGAATTGTTAGAATTGCCATTTTCCACACTTCTATAGGATTAATAATTTAAGTGAATCTATTACGGGGTACTGCATTTACCAAGTATGGCATTACAATTAAGGAGCTATAATATCTATGTCTTACTATTCCATGTTCAATGTCATCTAGAGTAGCAACCAGCGTTTTGGATGTATCTTGATAATATAAATTTAACGCAGCATTGGAATACTGTTCTAATGTAGAAAAACTGTAATACATCAATGCTTAAATATTGTAAGAATGGTCATATATGTATCCTACATTATACTCTGTGTATGTTAAGCTGTTCCTGAGATTACAGTTCAGAACAGACACAACTATATCTAAAAAAAATGACCAAAACAATGTAAATTAATATACACTGCCACTAAAACATAGTTTGTGCCTTGAAAAAAGTATTCATACTCCTTGAAATTTTCCACATTTTGTGATGTTACAACTGTAGCAATAACTCTCGGTGGAGCTGCTGGTTTAAGCGGGCTTGTTACCTTCACTCTCTACACCTCTGTTTCACCGTCACCGGGTTTAGGGTTCTGTTGAGTTTACCTCTGGACGATATAAGCACCAAACACTTGAGTAGGTTTTCCAATGCTTTATTAAAACGAACAAGGGAAGTAGCAGGAAAGAGGTAGTAGGAAAGCTGCAGGGAAGCTCAAATACCTTTCTGCTGTATTTCCTCCAGTATATTCTTTGTAATTGCACACTTGCAATTGAATAGTCCCTTTTTTCCTCTATAGGATTCAATCTTTGCCCATCTGGATAGACATCTCTCACTTGCCTAGCAGCCAGCATGTAGCACGAACAAAAGTCTCTGCCACAGACTTATCTGGAATAAAACCCGTACGATCCTCTGCCATAGAATGTATTGGTTTGTGGTGAAAGTCAGATACAATACTTGAACCTTTAAGCCAACCCGGCAGTACTATACTGTAAGATTACTTCGGAATGCGTCCTCCAACCGAGTCACCAGGCCCCTCTCCAGACCAGCACTCTGCATGATCCTTCCATGACGGATCCTCCCCTGGGATCTTCTCGGTTGTCCAGCTTCTTTACTCAGGAAAGAAAGCTCAGGACCATTCCTCCGCTGCTGTGGTAGGCCCCAGACAGGCTTCTGGGCCCACCCACACGCCGCAGCAACGTGTGCCTCCGGAACAGAGGACCACGAGGTGGTATTCCTAGTGCATACCTGTCAGCCAGGAGGGCCAGCAGGTGGCTGAAAACGAACCCTAAAACATGGCGTCTGTCCCATAAATACCCTCTCCCAGAATGCAACTCGAAGGACCACCTCCACCGAGCTATCTCCGGGAAAGAGGAGCACTCATTCGCTTCAACACGTTGCTTTTCCAACAACTGCCGATGGTGACAACGACACCCACCGACACAATGCAACGTCAGCCAAGCTGGAACAGAGGCAAATCTAACGTCCTATAACAAGCGACCCACTAAATTTACCTATCACCGGTAGATAAAAATCTACCAGCGCTACACAACCAAAAATGTAAATGTATTTTATTGGGATTTTATGTGATAAACCAACACAAAGTGGCACATAATTGTGAAGTGGAAGGAAAATGATAAATGGTTTTCAATTTTATTTACAAATAAATATGTGAAAAGTGTGACTTGCATTTGTATTCAGCCCTCCTGAGTCAATACTTTATAGATCCACCTTTCACTGCAATTACAGCTGCAAGTCTTTTTGGGGATGTCTCTACCAGCTTTACACATCTAGAGTGACATTTTTGCCCATTCCTCTTTGCAAAATAACTCAAGCTCTGTCAGATTGGATGGAGAGTGTCTGTGAACAGCAGTTTTCAAGTCGCGTCACAGATTCTCAGTTGGATTTAGGTCTGGACTTTGACTGGGCCATTCTAATACATGAATATGTTTTGATTTAAACCATTCCATTGTAGCTCTGGCTGCATGTTTAGGGTCTTTGTCCTGCTGGAAGGTGAACCTCCACCCCAGTCTCAAGTCTTTTGCAAACTCTAACAGGTTTTATACTAGGATTGCCCTGTATTTGGCTCTATCCATCTTCCCATCAACTGACCAGCTTCCCTGTCCCTGCTGAAGAAAAGAATCCCCACAACATGATGCTGCCGCCACCATGTTTCATGGTGGGGATGACGTGTTCAGGGTGATGTGCAGTGTTAGTTTTCCACCACACAGCGTTTTTTTTAAAGCCAAAAAGTTCAATTTTGGTCTCATCTGACCAGAGCATCTTCTTATGCCCCGTACACACTGTTGGATTTTCCGATGGAAAATGTCCGATCGGAGTGTGTTGTCGGAAATTCCGATCGTGTGTGGGCTCCATCGGACATTTTCCATCGGATTTTCAGACACACAAAGTTTGAGAGCAGGCTATAAAATTTTCCGACAACAAAATCCGATCGCGTCAATTCCGACCGTGTGTGGCCTGTTCCGACGCACAAAGTGCCACGCATGCTCAGAAGAAATTCCGACACGGAACAGCTCGGTCTGGTAAACTTAGCGTTCGCAATGGATACAGCACTTTCGTCACTAGCAATGTGAAAAATGTTTTAATACAGCGCACTCTCTTCTTCTTTATAATGTGAGAAGAATTAAGTAGTTTTGCTGCTCATATTCACACACACTTCTCACAAACTTATTTCTTTATTATTTATCGGGATTCCTTTAATATATTTTGATTTGTCACATCTGACAAAAATATGTTTGTGTTGTTTTTTTTTTTTTTTTTTTTTTAAAGGCAGATTTATTTTTTATTTTAGGTTTGTATTTTTTCAAAGGCTGATCTTTGTGTTATTTTATTTTTAGTTTTACTCCAGAATATTTTTGTGTGTGTTTTGTGTGTCAAGTTACCACAACACCATTGATATCTTGTATTATTTAATCTCAAGGAGATTGTTTGGTGTTGGTGTCCCTTGTTAATTTCACATTGTATTTTTGAAATGTACCTGAATCCTCACAAACAAACTGTTCTTTTTGAAGGAAAACACACATAGGCAAGTAGAATTAAAACCAAAAATCCTTTATTAAGGGATCAGAACCAAACAAAGAGGGAGGCAACGCTGGATAAACAGGAGAAATTAGCGAAGCCTTGGACCCCCAGGGCAGACATCAATTCTTGAACATCAAATTGGTGGCCAGAGGAGTCCATATGTAAGGAAGTGCAGTCTGGTCCAGAAGTCCCAGAGATCTGGAAAGCAGCAGATGACATTTGTGTCCCCAGGCTGTGGTACCACAAGAGGCTGCATCTTTTGGCCGACCAGACTGAACCCATGGCCATCACTTTCTGGTCTTCCTTCCACGCTTCCTTCCTGGCTGTGGCTCTGCTGTTGGAGATGTGGCAGGAGGAGGAGTAGGACCTGGAGGAGGAGGAGGACTAGTAGGACCTGGAGGAGAAGGAGGAGGAGGAGGAGGACCTGGAGGAGGAGGAGGACCATGTGTGAGGTCACAAAGGTGGGTATCAGATGTTATTTGGGCCCTCAAACCCTTATTGAGAGCCTCCAAAATTAATGACTCACACATGAGTTGTTGGCCCTCCTCCATCCGCTGCATTTTACAGGCAATTATGCCAGCAAAGTCCTCCTCCACAGTGTGTGGTGCTCCCAGGGCCTCTGTAGCCTTCCAAAAGAGGCCTATGGCAGCCTCCTCTAGGGTACTCCTCTTCCTGCCACTTTCTCTTTGCAGGTGGATGGGAGGGACCGGCATATCAGGCAGCCTGCTCGGCCCGGCCACCTCCTGGCTGAGACTTCCCTGTGTATGAAAAAGGGACATGGTTTAATGTTTTGCATCATCAATCACAATCCTAAATGAGTACTCCAAACTAACATCTAGTTAACATCATTGATTGGACAACCTGAAATATTTAGAGGAATGCTATACCTGGCTCAATCTGGGCTCCTCCACATGTTGTTGCCTGGAAGGCCCAGGTTGGGCATCAGAAGCCTCAGCTGGGGAGGAAGGAAGCGTGGAAGGAAGACTGGAGAGTGATGACCTGGGTTCAGTCTGGCCTGCCAGAAAATGCAGCCTGTCATAGTACCACATCCTGGGGACATAGATGTCATCTGCTGCTCCGTATCTCTGCAAATCCTGGACTTTCTGGCGCTCCCTTACATATGTGCTCCTCAGGCCACCAATTAGGATCCTCAAATATGTGATGTCTGCCGTGGGGATCACCTGCTTCACAATTTCCAACAATTGGTCCAGCGCTGCCTTCCTCTTTGTTTGGTTCCTATAATGTGGGTGGTTGATCTCCCACAGACAAGGCAGCTCCCTGAACATGTCAATGAATATTGCCATGAAGTCTGTATCATTCAAGATATCCATTTTAACTGCAAGACACAACACAAGACAAACCCTAATGTCAGCCAAAACTCTCCTAATCTTGTTACAATATAGGCCTCAATCTAGAAGCAGTATAGGCCCAAGTTTGTCTCTTACCTTCGTTATTACGATCGGCGCCTCCAATGCTCCTTCCTCCGCTCACAGATAGTACGTAATACGCACGCGTGTTGCGCTTTATACACACTGCGCATGCGTGTAACTCCGCCTGCCCCTGACGTTCTTTCTAGTCTATTCCCCGCCCCTTTTTGTTCGGCGCAGTGGGTGAAGAGCACATGGCGGAGTCAGAGCAGGTGCGTGCTAACTATAGCAACGAGGAGGAGGAAAGCCCGGATCCGGAAATGTCCCGATACAGAAGGAGACGATTTAAGGCCACAAATATGTCCTTTGGTGAGATGTTGGAGATGGTGGACATCCTGAAGAAGGCCGACTCTGACGGAAAGTATGGACCTTACCCCAACCCCAATATCAGAAAGGCCAAGATCATGGCGAAAGTGGTCAAGAGTCTGCACCGGAATTTCGGGGTACGTCGATCGAAAGATTAAGAGAGCGGACCTGAAATTAAGAGAGCCCGAGCAGTACCGAAAGATCCGGAGAGTGCTGCAAAAAAGTAAGTAGTTGTGCTGTGTTCCTATTCTTTTTGTCTTTATTACGTTTGTGCTGCTCCATATGCTTTTCTTAAGTGTTGTACAGTTTAAAATTGCAACTTTAATGTTCATGGGCCCATTATTCGTTCCTATCAAACATTTTTCTTTCGACCTATAAAACACCATTGTTTAGGCCATTTGCATTTGCCCACATTTTTTAGGGCCTACTTGTATGAAAAATATTTGGTTGTGTAGATGGGTTTGTTACTAGAATTAAATGCAAACTAGATTCTGTGTAAGGAGAGGACACTCAGCAGCTGTTTTCACATCTGGACGCTGGAGCACTAGTGTGGGACACAAGAACACCCTTTTTATTGTACACCACTTCCAAGCAATGTTTCATCTTTATATTTCGGCCATCAAATATCTGTGTGCTAATTATACCATTTTTGTTTTACATAGGGGAGAAAAGACTCGGAGCACACCCCTCATCCGAGGAGACCAGAGACCCCCCACCTCTGGAAGAAGGGGAAATACCCCCAACCCAAGCTGAGCAGGAGGAGGAAGAAGATGTGGTGGAAATTGACACCACAACAGGTGAGTGTCTGCGACCACAGGCTCAGGTAAGAGATGGATGCCGGCAGATTTTTGATACCTGTTTTTGTTTGGTTTCTCTATTTTTAGGTGATCGTGATGTTGTGGATCGAGATCCTTTCACATCAGAAAGTGCCCAGATTCTGATCGGGGAGATCATGGGGTGTAATTTAGAATTGGAAAACCTCAAGAAAAAAATCAATGATGTTTGATCAATGAAAAAATAATAACATCATTGATGTTTTGGGGCGAATTTAAAACCCCACAAAATCACTTTGTTTTTTTGTGTGCTACAATCTTAAAAATGTTTTAGCGATGTTTAGAAAAGCCAAATTTGGAGGATGCACACAGTGTGCCAACATGTGCTATCTGCCATCACGGGAGATCAATGGACGCGTTTTGGGGGTGCAACCCCTTCCTCAATAATAAAGTAGCTGTGAGGAAGGGGTTGCTCCCCCAAAACACGTCCCTTGATCCCCCGTGATGGCAGCTAGCACATGTTGACATTCGTAAATTGGTGTGCATCTTCCAAATTTGGCTTTTCAAGGGGTGACTTCACCCCATCTGAACGCAATATCAAAAACAGTTCCTAAATACTCATGTCTGATATTGCCTTCAAGTTTTACCATATGTGAACTTTGTAAGTTCAAGATTTTTGTCTTTATTGTTGGTTTTATCCATGCCTGTTTTATTTTAAATGGACATTTCTATTTTTGATAATGCCACCCCAAAAATTGTTATACAACAAACATGTTGGTTTGTTTTAAAAACCTTTTCTAAATGCACATGTGATTGTGCAGGTATTAAAAAGATTGTTAATCAAGAATGTGTGGATTATTGTCTCAACATTGTACAACACTTTTGTGGTGATGTAATTGCTGTTTTCTGTGAAAATGGGGGTTATTTCCTAAGGGCAAATCCTCTTTGCACTACAAGTGCAGTTTCAGTGCAGTTTCAAGTGCACTTGTAGTGCAAAGTGTCTACGCCTTTAGTAAATAACACCCAACAGTGATTTGTATAAAAGGTTACACAATCACGCCATTTTCAGGACTCCCCACATTGCTGTCAGGGTCAGCTAAAACAAACACAAGCAGTAAATGTCACCAAACATTAGCTTTTTTTTTTTTTATTTGATAAAGGCTTCACAAATTGTCTGGCATATTGATGGCCCCCATACCCGCAAAGAACTCAAGGTATCTTAACCGGATATCACGGGCACTCAGGGAGGGCAAGCCAGGACGGCCACTTTCAAGCGCCGTCAGGGTTGTATCATGTAGAATTCCGGCCTCAGGCCCAACTGAGCCAGCATAGTTGGCAGAATGTTGGCGTAAAAAGTTATGTAGAACAAAGCACGCCAGGATTATATGATTAAGTTTATACTCCGCCATATGGATGGGTGTCAGAAATAGGCAGAACCAGCTGGCCATGATTCCAAATGTGTTCTCCACCACTTTT